>NC_089681.1:63207190-63397190 GCF_031753505.1 Anomalospiza imberbis
CTGGTTATGTTGATCACCCCACAGTAAAAAAGGCTTTTCCATAAGTGCAGACATCATCTCCTCTTTTTCCTTTTCTTTTTTTTTTCATTGGGACAGCTATTACAGACCCCATTACAGATAGAAACTGTACATTTATTTATAATATCACCCTATAAAATTCTCTTGTTTTTGGCCAGGACAGAGTTAAATTTTTTTTGCCATGAGGGGGTGGAGTCCAGAGCTGGGTGGACTTGTCTAGGTTGTTATCCAGTACCACTCAAATTATCACCAGGAGCAGAAGTAAGGGACTCTCCCTTCCAGGAAGAAGGGTGTGGCCTCGGTGGAAAAAAGTGTGTCAGGCGAGGTAAACCTATCTGCTGTTGTTCATTGCTACCCTGGTGCCCTTGCTGAGCATTTTGAATGTAAATCACCCTCTTTTTTTGCATGCTTTTGTGTATTAATATTGTTTCTGTTACTGTTGATTTTTCATTGCCATTTCCAATAAATTGTTTTTATTGCAATATGTGAGCTCTACCTGATCACACTCCTCTCTCACCAGAAGGCGGGGGGAATGGCTCATGGTTTTCATTTGAGTGGGAGTACTAAACTGGGGAATACCATTCCTAAACCATGACAACAATACATAACGGGAAAAAAAATCACAGAAAATTCTACTCTGCTTTTGTTCAGTACTCTCTAGTATCTACAGCATGAAATCATCCTAACTGTCCCTGTCTGTAAATCTCGTACTGGGGGCCCATCTTCATTTGGTTATTTGTTGTAGTGTCCTGGATCCTTGCAATATTTTTTTTACCATTTTCACCACTGAAAACTCCTGGAGGGAACAAGCATAGTAGACTCTTCTTTTTTGGGTTTCTTGATAGGTCAGTAGATTGGAAAATTATTGATAACATGAAAATTTGCTGTTTCTTTTTCTCTTTAAATGAAAACATTTCATCCACATTCCCAATTTACTGGTCGTTTTATCTCATATTATTCATACTATGCTTAAGAAAACCTACACTTGAGTGTAGGAAATATGCTAATGGTTCCTTTAAAGATCATGCACAGCTCTTTCAGTAATGGTCACCAAGTTTACAGAAATGTCTTCTGTTGCAGTGAACTGGTCATATGCCAAGCATGATATTCTTGGAATTATGCCAAGCATGATATTCTTGGAAATGCTTCTACTCTGTCATCACAGCCTAACTTATTGAGCTGGGACGTGCTAAGATTGTGAATGGGCTTGAGTTTTCTGCCTCCAGTGGGCACCACAGCTTGGGCAATTCTTACGATAGTCAGGTTTCATTCAGAAACACAGGTCAAACTTATGCTAACTTTAAAGTATGTAAAAAGATGTAGTGCTGCAGACTGGTAAAATAACATGAATTTTGAAGTCTTGCAGGGGTTTCCAAATGATACAGTTTTCTTTCAGAAAAAAGTTAGTTCCCAGAGGATTTGAGTACTCAGAACATCAAAACTTGATTTATTTTTCTTTCTATGTATCAATACATGGCCAACATGAAACTTACCCCCAGTGAGTGAAACTGCTAAACAGTCAGAAATTCAAGGTCAGGGTGTACCCCAAATACTCAATGTAGTTTTATTACAATTGTTCTAGTACTTTGGCTTTTGTGCATTTTGCTTATTTACTTGATATTGCAATAGTAAGTTTGATGTTTATTTACACATTAGACATGAGAATACAGGGAGAAAAAAAAAAAAGCCCAATCCCTATACACTAAACTCACAGGATTTAAAGTAAGGAAAATAATCCAAAGTAAGAGCATCAGCTAATGCTTTCACTTCAGGCTTAGATCATAGTCTTTTATTTGACATTACAGAAGTTTGAGATTGATGTTACATGCCACATGGGCTACAATAAGTGCAATGGAGAGAGATAAGGATGGCAGTCTCAGCTACATATTTCCATTATTTTGTGGATTAGAAATGGGCAGGCCTCTAAATTCCTGATTTTTGGTAGGACAAGAGACCAAAGTACTGACCAGCATATGTATATATATACACATATATACACTATTTCTCCCATATTTGTGTTAGCAGTTACTAAGGTTTGTTCAATAAAGTGTGGCCTAGTAGAAACTAGAATCTTCAAGCCAACTTTGACTATATCAAAATATTTTGACCTAAAGTATTTGAAAATGACTATCCATATTTGAGAAGAATTATGACTTTTTGAATTTTGCTTTTAATAATGTTTTCACAGCTACAGGTTTTCTGTTGAGGGCTTTGGTTTTCTTTTTATTTGTTGTTGGTTTGTTTTGATTTTTCCCCCCTTTGGTTAATTTTAATTTAGATAAAATAACTTTTTCTCCATTTCATGGAGTCTCCTGTAATCTGCTTGTCACTAATGCAACAAAATTCTCGAGACTGACAATTTTGTTGGGACCCAGTGAGTGATTCCTACAGTATTCTGTGTCAAAACATGTTACTAAGCTCTGTTGTGATGATTAATGATATGGCAGTGTTGCTTCACAAGCAGCAAATGGTGTGTGTGTGTGTATCTGAAATAAGAGGATTTAACTCTGGTTTTGATGTGGACCCTGGCCTTTAGGAACTGCTAGAATTTCAGTCCATAATAGTTCTGAACATAACTTAGTTATCATTGTTATGTTTTGTATATAAACAGCACATCAGAAACACAAGCATTTAAGCCCTGAACTTCTGTCAATACTGATGAAAATATGACTACTAAAAAAGACTTTGTGGTGCTGCCCTTATGGAACAACAGTAAGAATCCCCAGGCAAAGAGCAGTTGCCCTGGAGACATACTTAAATCCTTATATCATATATCAATCCAATTGCAAATAATCTGTCTTCACATGTCAGTTATTAATTCACATTTTTTTAATAATCAGAGAAGAAAAACTGTCTGGAGAAACATCTTTAATAAAAAAAAATTGACTGTATTTTATTTATTCCCAAGGTGGTCATTTTAATAGGAGGTAGTCTAGGAAGTCTGAGGATGTTTTTAGAAAGGTTATCAAACAAGAGCTGCTATGAATTTAATTCATACTTCACACAAGCCTTGAGAGAAATCCACTGTGCTAGTGGAGAGTGAATAATTAACAGTTTTGATGTGCAACTGAATGAGACTGCCTCTTCTAGTCAGTCTGTGCTGGGTGAAGCTGTTACAGCTAACTGATTGCCGATATAGTGAATGCTGTAATGCCACATTCAGATCCTGGTGACAGGGCATGAAGCAAAGAAGCTGCTGGTAAAGGGGAATGGTAAGAGAGGAGGGAATACTGACACACTTCCCAGAAGACTGCATAGTGGTGGCATCCCTCCTGATTCATACAGATGTTTTAGATCTGCACAACTGGACAGGACTTTTCCAACTCATGACATGTCTTTCATCTCAAAGAACAGTCCTCGAAATTCTTGAAGTTAATTAATAAGCTTCTTGCTATTTTAGTGGTAGGCTTTTATTTTCATCAAAGTTGAACACTTTTATTCAACTAAAAGTCTAAAAGTATGCGGTAAGCATGTAGGAGACAAAATGTCTGAGAAAAGGCTAAAACACTCTGCATCATAAACACCATACTCATCATGATTTTATTCTTACCGTCTGCATTGGGATCAGCCATTAGTCTTCCATAGAAAATCCTAATTGTCTTTTCTCCATTCTTGGTAAGACTTGGAAGAGATAAGACTAATCTGATGAATCAGAGGGATTTAGAGAAGACATGAAGCTTCTTTTTATATTTTAAAAGAATACAAATATCAGAATAAAAGTTCTAAAAAAGAATCGGTACTTGAAGACAGAATCTTGTGAAGTAGTGTCTGTAAATTTTTTTTTCAGTTATAATGAAACTTCTATAATCTCAAAATACCCTTTTTCAGAACTTACCTTGGAATTGGTCTTAAACACATTTTGAGCCTGAAAAAAAGGGAACATTAAAGTTAAAACATTGTCTAGAACAAGATCTCTTTCAAAGCATTTTTCTTGATGCTTCTTGTGACTTAGTTTTGGGTAAGACATGCTTTCTGGATAGAAGAAGCAGAACACTTTCATTCATGCCATTTCATGCTCTTTTTGTTCTACAAACGATTTATGTTGCGTGCATGTGCATGTAATGCACAGCAGATAGTATAGCCATAGTGTCCCATTACCTGTGCTGCCCAGGAGCACAGGCTTCACAGCAAAATAGGGGTGGAATGACGCAACGTGACAATACACAATCCTTCCACAGCAAAGCACAGCAAGCTTTGCTTGACAGGTCGTGTCACAAAGTGGGCTTTGCAGCAGCAATTGTGAAGCACAGTGTGCCTTAGCTGGTAGATCACTGCTGGTTGAACAGCACAGCCCAACACGAGAACACAAGCTGTATTTACTGCCTAAGGAAAGAGGGACTGCATTGAGAATGTGGCAAGCTACTGCTTCTACCATAAAGCTTGGATGGTAAAGCCTTGACAGCTGTAGTTGTGCAGAGTAGCATGAAAATGACAGAATCCCAGCAACTGCATGGTCTGGTTTGATGTACTGATGATATGACTACCCAGTAATGCTGCTCTTTTTCTTGCCATAATGCAGCAGGACATGGCTGCATTATGTCCTGTGAAGCACATGACTGTGCTTCATGGCAGTGCAGACATTGCAGTGCACTGATTCTTTTTAGTTTGCTCTGCATTCTGTAAACTGATACTACTTCTCTTTCATGAATTTTCTCATTTGCAACTTGGTTCACTGATTTCACTTCGCCCATACTCATCCTTAGCAGATAGAAAAACAAAAGGGAAATGTCATTTAGAAAGAGAAGCCTGTAGCTAGCATGCTGAAGAGTGATTCCATATTAATTTCACAACCTCATCACTTGCTCTCTAAATTGCACTGCCACCTCCCATTCACAAAAGGAGAAATAGCCTTCTGTTTTATTTCCCCAAGCTGTTATTTGAAAACCTGTGGCACTGTATTCAGAAGTTTTACTTGTAGATTATGGGTTCACTTTTTTTGTGTTTTCAACAATCGCTTCTCTTTGGTTTGGTTTGGTTTTGTGGGGTTTTGTGGTTTTTTTGTTCTTTTTCTCTCTAAGACTGAAGGGCAGTTTGGCGGTATTTATCAGAAATTTCACTGAAAGCCTCAGTATCCCCAGGTTAGCACACTGATGATTTAATGCAAAGGAGAAAAGTTGAATGATTTGATTTTTTTAGTATAAACTAGATTATACCGGTTTAGATTAGATGCTCAATAGGAAAACATGATGTAGTTTAGTAACATCATAAATCAAGCAAACTACTTCTGCATTAATCTTACTATCTACAAATACTTAAAATACTTTATCCCTGTGTATAGGTGAATGCCATCTTATATAAGTGCAGAATGATGTTCTGGAAGAAAAAACAAAAACCCAACAAAATTTAATTGCTATGGGTTTGCAATCTGAGATTTCCATGAGCACCATGTGACTCCGAGATGTAAAACTGCACATTTGCAGTTTTTCTCTTACATCCAATGCTTTCAGATAACTATCAGTCAATGAACAGGATACAGTCTGTATCCTGTTCAGATACAGACTGTACACCTGTACAAGGCTTAGTGTCACCTTGAGTGCCTTGACCATGAAAACTTTTTCTTCCAAATGCAATCTAGTAGTGTGGACTCACGTTCCAGGACTTGCTATAGTTCCTGATGCCCACACAGAATAAAAATGGAAAAGTTGCAATGTCCCTCATCTCTGAGAGACAGACTGTATGAGGTAGGTAATGCAGTTGCTACTGTATGGTAAAGAAAATACTCATAAAGATTTTGGTAGACTATCTTTAAACTGGAAAAGCTTTGCATTACAGTAAGTGATAATTGGAGATACAGCTCAAAGGACAGCATACTAATTATTATACAAGCTCTTAATATTTTTCATTTTAACAAAGAACATACTTTTCTAGCATTATCAGTGTATAATTTTAATAAGTAGAGCTATATTTTCAAAATTTATGGGAAAAAGTCCCCTATTAAGCATTTGCAGACAAAGAACATAAACCACAGGATGTTCTTTTCCTCTTTTCAGAGTCTAGTAGGCAACTGGTTAAAAAATTTTGCTACTTAATAAGTACAAAACAAACCACCTGTGCATGAGATAAGCTGAAAACAAATGAATTAATTTTACTACAAGCAAATGAATAACTTTGGTTCTAAGCAAAATCTGTTTAGGTCAGAATAATTCCACTGCTCTGTGCTTGCCAATGTCGCTGCCACGCACTTGGGTTCCCTGGAATAAGGCCATCAATTTCAACAGTGTAGAATGAAAAACTGAAGCAAGAAGTGTAAATAAGCATACTGTGCTTTTGAAGAGGTGATCCAAAAAGCCTGGGAAATGGAAAATAGTTGTTATTATGTACTCCTTGTAGATAAAGCAATATATGTTACAGTGTCCTAGAGAGTTAGCCCATGTGTGAAACCAGGAAGGGGAAACTACTTTCAGATAAAGGGTTCCTTTCTAAGCTCTGTGAAGTTCTACCCCTGCATTTTTATATGTTCTTGTGTTTATCCACACAAGTAACCAGCAGGAATAACTTCTGAGTGATGTGGAACCCCCCTTGTGTGACTACAGAATCAGGTCCTCTGTCTTTGATCCTGGAAACTGACATAAAGTAATGGGGGTCTATATATAGGAAAAGCAATAACAGGTGAAACGAAGCTCTCCCGAGACATAAGAATTCACTTTTGTTGACTAAATATACTAATTTCAATAGAGAAAGTCTATTGTGGAAGGTGATGGGATTCAAAAAAATAGACATTGGTAATGAAACTGCATATTAATTTGGATGACAGTATCATGCCAGGGAACTGAAAGAAAATGTGAAATACCAGGAAGTATTTCGCTTATGCACTTTAAGACAGATATTTACACTGGCTAATCCATTATCATATTCATTACTGTATTTATTTTTCATCGATTATTCATAATGATCGACTATGAACGTATTTCGGTTTATATTTTATGAATGGTTATTCCGCTGCAATCCTCTCTCATCTGTATTTTTTCTTTTTGGAGCATAATGATACTCATTATAAAATAAGAAACAGGTATAGGACTTGATCTTCAGAATGCATCAAGAAAATAAAATGTCTTTGAATGATACTATACAAATAAATGTATCTCAATTCAATTACTTTGGAATGTGGTCTTTGTACTTCTACCAAAAATAAATTTTTGGTATTTCAGACCAAAATAATAATCTCAACAGTTTTGGTGTGAGAGTGATTAAGTTCATTTTTATACTTGTCGTATTTTTATATCTAGAATTGAATCACAGAAATGATAACTAGAGAATATTATAATTAAAAGAAACCCTAATAAAGCTAAGATGGAAATGACAGGGATGAAGGGCTCAGATTTAAAAACTAAACATTTATACATCTCTTTCCCACAGGCTGACAAAACTCCCTCTTTGATGTTGGATTGGTGTTCTATCTTTCTGACATCTATCAAATATATTAAACCAGAGTATCCTGTATACTTACCATCATTAGAGGATGGAAGAAGTTATAGTATAAAAAAAAGAAAAATAAAAAAAAGGAGGGGAAAGTGAGTCAGATAATAAGCAAATTATTTCACATTGCTCACAAAACAGCCTTTCATAGCACCATTGGCAAGAAGCTATTTAACTTAGCTCATTAAACAGCACAACTTAGAACACTTCAAGAATCTTCAGTACTCAAGAATGTCATCTAAAATAATAGATTTACAATCAGTTTATGACCTTCCCAGCTTTCACGTCCTCTGTTTGTCTTGCTTGTGTTCTGTTAAACAAGAAAAGTGTTGTGACCCATAATTGCAGGCAGATTCACAGCAGGTTTTGAGGAGCTTTTTTTGACACAGTGTCCGAGCTGTCTCCATCTGCTGCTGTCTTGTGTGCTCCCCACAGGGGGACCTGGCTAATTTTTCAGTCAATTAGCAGAAGGGTTGCTTTTTGTTCTCCAAGTGCACCCCCTGGGCTCCTCTTACACCCCGGACACACTATTCAGATGTTGAGAGTTTTCAAAAAGCATATCATATTATTTTTTTTCTACTGACCTTTGTGACATTGTTGAGCAAATGCTGTCTCTTGTAATCATAGACACTTACATTAAACTGTGTAGACTAACTTTGGAATGGTTTTAATATGAATATTAATATATATGTAATAATGGCTTTTCTTAAATGATCTCTGAAAACTTATATCAAAGCCTAGTCATACCTTTTAATTCAGAAAGAACCAAGCGATATACTAGTATCTGCATCATGATCATTACTTACTGTATAATTTACTCTTTTAATTGAAGAAAAAAAGTTCCTTAGCAATTGCTTCTGCTACTTACCTTCTAGCGAGAAACATTTAAATGTTGGACAAAAACTTTAGATTATGAACACAACTGCAGGTTCAGTGAAAAATACTTACATATCACATGAAAAATGAGCTTGAAAGAGTAGGTTTAATTTGGCAAATGTATGTTTATACCTTTAAATAACTAGCAGAGGGGTAATGCAATTATTATATAGTGGTTGGATAATAACCTGATATTCAGGCTTCTTGTGTATTCTTCGTGTTGCTTTCTATGAATTTTAATCAGGATTTGGCTAATATGCACTCCTTGCAAGACAGAAAATGCTGTTATTTCAGTATAACAAAATATTATTAGATTTCTGGAAAAATAGTCAGTGTTTTCTTCTGAAAGAATATAGTTGAGCTAACAGAAAGCAATATGCTTTAAGCTCCCAGTTTATGCACGTTCCATTTGGAACGCTATCTTGCTGAGGTGTCCCTGAGCCTAATCGGCTTCAAGAAATTTTGAACATCGGTTTACAGTTTACATATGATATTCTTCATATAGCTATAGCTACCATTTTATACTGTGGGAGAATATAGAATACTTCTCTTTAATTTCACTGTCATATCTTTTATTTGTGATTTCTAGCTTGGATGCAAATGCAGATCACTGAGGGTATTTTCTTCTCCTTAGCTCCATGATCACGCTGCTACTTTTTACAGCAGGATATCAAGTGACTTCATTTTTCTGTAACCTTTCATCTGCCCAGGCTCTCGGCTATATCTTTCTATAGTTAATAAATATACTTTTTCTCAGTGTTAAGCAATAAAATATTCACTGGGTCTGAGCTGGGGTTAACAGATTTCTGAAAATTTTATTGCGTGACAGCCTGTCCTGAATAATCCCCTCAGCTGTCTCATGTTCTGGGGCAGAAATGATCTTATGTGTCACTCTAATAGTCTAGAATTACACTTGTATCACTGTCACCGGCATATGGGGCTGTGTATACCCCTAGGCCCAGCTCCCTCTCTTTCACGGCATTTAAAATGATAACATTTGGCAAAGCCAGTTTTGACAGAAAGTGAACTCTCCTTTCCGCGCCGGTGACAAAGCCAGCCACCGGAGGCCTGACACTGAGCAGCCAGTCATCATACTCTTTGCTGGGTAATGATTGCGGGCTTCCCTCCTCTTAATAACCACCTCGCTGCAAGGGGAGGCTGCAGTGCAGCTCTTCACTTAATTATACAGTCTTCATCTTAAGTGCTTTATTCATGGGAGGCCTTCAGCTGCTCAGGCGTTATCGGAGCTTTTCTTTCATTTCCATGCTGCCAAAATGTGCTGATTGCTGGGCAGGCAATGGGAGAAGGAAGGACTTTGGGAAAATAACAGGCAGGAAAACAGAATGGCTTGGGTATGCTCATAAGCAAAAAAAAAATTTAGGAATTGAACTTTTTATTGTCATGATAAGTCTATGAATGTATTGCGGTGATAATGGTAGTAGCTAAAGGTGGTATACAGCCTGAAAGGAGAAAAAAAAAAAAGAGAAAGATCCAGAATGAAAGAATAGAAGAGTAATTAAAAAAATATCCTATAAAAGTGAAGTTAGAGCCTTAAATGTCATTTTTAAATATAAACAAAATAAAATGTGGTAACTCAGGAACTTGATGCTGGCACAAACCATTTATGTAGGGTCGCTAAACTAACCCGTAGAAATTTATGAAATGCAGAAGGTTCTGCCAGCAGCTGTTCCTGGGAGTCTAGGGAGAACATAAGACATTATTTACTTTTGCCACTATATAAACTGTATTCATATTTTCCTCCCACACCCCCAATTTTAGTTTAGAGTTTGAATTTGGAGAATATTCTCTTCTTACACTTTACTTCCACCATTCTAACTGTATGCTTGTATAGGAAGCCCTGACTCATTTCCTCATTTCCCACTGCCTTGTGCATAATGCATCTTGTCTGAAGCCGTAATAATTCCCAGTAGATATTTTTCTTGGCTGAAATACAGTTTAGTCTGCTCTTAGGTAGTATATGTTTCAGGATGACTATTAAAAAAAGAGTAAATAAACCTTTTTTCTTCCCCCTCCCCTCACCCAGCTATATTAACACAATGTTATCTAAAAATATTTTCAGTACTTTTATACATGGATGACTTTGTCCACACCATGGAAATGCCCCCTATCATTGTTCTGATATCCAGGTGTTGATTTTAGAAATATCTGGGGAGGCTCCTCAGTTTCCTTGAACTCCTTTTTCAGAAAAGAAGAGCAGTCTTGAACTGTCTTTCATTACCATTGCACAGCGAAATGTGCTCCATAATATGGAGAAATGAGCAATAGTCTAGACCACAGCAGTTTCACAGAGATCTGAAGAATTGACTCATCTCAAAAAGGGAAGGATTAAAAAAATATTGTCCCAGAAAATTAACTTGTGAGAGTGTTGGATAATAACATGAACTATTTGAAATTTGATTTCAATCAAATTCCAGATCTTTTGTGTTTCAGTCAATTCTCTTTCCACAATGGCAATCTCTTAGGGCTTACCACTGCACAACCTGAAACCCAATGATATGGCTGCATGAAGCGTAATGCTCAATGACCTCTTTTGTAGGACTATAGAGATCTCATTTACATTAATACCATTTGTGGAGAACCTTAGGACAATGGGAAGCAGAGCTTTAAAAAACATGCATTCACCCACAGATGTGCATTGAAATTTTAAAGACATGTGCTGGATTGTTAGGAATATGCACACTGACTGAATTTTAAGCAAATCCCTGAAGTTTCTAGTGCCAGTGTTTAAGCACTTCATTCTCTGTTATGTGCAGTGACTTTCATGATCAGTTTAGGGCAGTGATATGAACTATTTGCCTGAAACAGCCTTACATTCATACTGTGGATCTCCTGACAGCTCTGTCATGATTCCACCCACCAAGATACAAGCAATCCCTCTCCACACACACGCTAGTTCTCGTTATTGTGATTTATAACCCTCAGGTAACTGGTAGGCACAGAGTTAGCATGTGCATGACTTTGAACTTGGATCCACACTTTTCTGTCCAGGTGCTTGATCGAGCTCAGTACAATACTACTAAAAGCCATAAAATGACTGTAGGTATGAGCCTTTGTGATCAGTGTAAACATTTCTTCCCTGATCAGTAGAGAACATGTTAACTTCAGGTTAAAATTATATATCCCTGACTTGTCATTTCTGTTAACTTCTGGCTGTGTATGATTGTGTGTGGGCATCTAAACATACATATGGGCTTATTTGTGTGAATCCTTATATATGTAGATGCACACATCCACAAACACATGTGCAATATATGAGTATTTACAGAATTATATACTGGGTTCACTAATTCAACACTTTTTAGATGTGTCTTAATTTGGCTGGTAGCATTTTCAAATAATGTAGTAGTTGATGTCAGTAGTTTGTTGACAATGCTGATGTTCAGTGGCGGGCAGAGAGGAAAACAACAGTGAGGAAGAGAAACTTGGTCAGTTTACAAGTTACTGATAATGACTTTAAAGAAAATGAGCTCCATCTGACAAGTATATAACATATGTGCCCAGATAAATGGAGCTTTATACTACTCTATGGAGACAGTGACTGTAACAGGTTCAGTGTAAGTGACTAGTTGGGATCATTTTTCTTCATGAGGAAGATCTTACGTCTAAGGCAAGATGGTATCATTTCACGATGGATGCCTATAGGCACAGAGAAGTTCATTACTCACCCTGTGACGTGATGATGAAAGAGCAAAGCAAAGTTAAAAAGATGTAGTGGCTTAGCTCTGTCTATATGGCTGGTCCAAGGAGAGTTAACAGTCCTTCACCGTGAGCTTTGGTCTCAGTGTTGTTAGCTTTTCTGTGAAAACAGAAACTCTTGAGTTTTGTCTTCAGGATTCAAACCATGGCATTTTTAGCTGGATTACTTAAGGCAGCAAAAAAGTTCTATTAAGTGTGTACAAAGTACAAGAAGGTAGCAGGGGAAAAAACAGAACTGTGAACCATGTAACAAGCTGCATTTTCACACACTCTGATGTTCGTCTGTTAAAATCTGTGCAGTATTTCAGAATTCAGTTACATGAAAAAAGGATGCTTATAAATTATTTCTAAGCTTTATGGAAATTTCATCTTCTTATCAACTGTTGCATCACCCAAAACTCTTAGAAAACAATCAAGCCAAGCTCCTAAATGCCACGCTTACCTGCTAGTCAAGATTCCCTCCAAGCAAACATCCTATTGGAGAATCTGTTACCACATAAGGTCGAAATGTCCATACACATGTGATTATGACAATCTAGCTATCATAAAATTAGTTGCCAGGTTTCTTTTTAAAGATTTCTGCATCCAGTTCAGAGTATAAGCACAGCTGAACATATGGACCACACAGTGTGCCAGTCTCTGTCTCACAGTCATATGCTCAGTGGCCAAGATACTTTTCCTTGCAAAATGTACAAAATCCACCACTTCACCAAATAGACTTTTATTTATATTTGTTCTGATCAACCATTTTTCTAATGGGATGACTTTGTAATCTCAAATTTTAGAGGAGAAAATTTGAATAGTCACATGGATGAGTTCAATAGAATTTCTCAGAAGGTTTTATCAATGTAGATGTGTGTCAGATGCTTTTACTCAGAAAGCCAAAAGAGTTATTTTGCCTGGCAGGGTTAAGAAGTTGCAATAATAAAAGATGAAAATAGACCCCTTTCCCATCTGTTCCACCAGATAATTTTATGTTTAAGGTACAAAACAGGTACTTTAGAAAATTTTGAATTCTATACTTGGCACAATAATTGGCATTCTGAAGAACCTTAGCTACATAGTTTTGCTTCTGTACTATTTTCAGGAGCAAACTGAATAGCGTTTTCTCTTTTTCTTCATCTGTTTGGACTGTGATATTGCTGCTTACTATGTGAATGCATAGTATCTGGCAATATTATAGGGCAGTAAAGAGTGGGAGAAGAGTGCAGAGCAATTACGATGAATCTTATTTTTGTCTTCTATTTTGTCTTGTTATTTAACATGGGAAAAATGTCTGATGTGAAGCTGGCTGGTTTGGTTGGCCTTCTACTCAGAAGCCATATTCTTCAATGCATAGTGAGGATGATGCATCTGGATCAGAATAAATTACAGTATCAGAAAAACAATTTTTTTTTAAAAAAATAATGAGTTATCAAAAAAGATAAGGAAGTAATCTTTAGAGACAAGAAATGAGATTGTACAATATGTACATGCTAATTTTTGACTGGGATGCAGAGAGCAAGGGTACAAAGTTGCCATATTATGAATATTGAATTCTGTGATGGTATCACATACGAAGAATTTGCTTTGGCCATGTGCACATTGAGTTAAAATGTATAAAATGCTAGATTGTTGTAAATTCTTGTAAATATCATTGTGTCAGCCTCATCTGTGCCAGATCCTCTATATGCTGAAATTACTTAAGAAATCTTAACAGTTAACTAGTGTAATTGAATTTGTATTCACATTTGTGTATGAGTTAAATCGTTGTCCTTTCATGGATGAACCTCAGAATTTTTTTTCTAGATATTTAATATACTCAGATATCCATTAACTTGCAGCATGGAATTATGGTAACAGAAGTTACACAGACAAAATACAAATGGTTACACAACAGTAGGGGTAAACAGGGTTTTGATTTTCAAGGTTCATTGCATCTGACTGGATCAGAATATGTCACAGTTTCTTTACACCTGATGAGAATTCCTTATGCTGGTATGTCATATCTCTACTTGAACCAAAGCACTTATCCAAGCTATAATAGGAATGATTCTGGAGGAGAACCACAGTGTTAGGACCACTTCAGACTGGGTGAAGTCATAGTCACTTGAGTCAGAATCAAGTGCATGAGGTGTAATGGTGGCTATGAAGCTGATGAATGAGTAGCCATTTAAAAGTGTTCTGTTTAAAAGGAAGAGAAAGGTATGTGTAGAACACAAAAATAGAAATGCTTTTTGTGGCAGGAGATTGGACCAACAACTATGAGAAACAACTTTAATATGACTGGAAATAGTTATTTGGTTTTGTTCATGATCATATGAAATTTTAATGCTACTGTGAGAATGATGAGATCAGTTTCATTACAACATGGGTCCTAAGGAAAGAGAAAGAACAATAAGCCTGTTTCTGTACCAGGAAATAAAAGTGCTACAAAATATGATATCAGACAGAGCATTGAAAAGAAAGAGTTCTAACTTATGGGTACCAATATTCATCCACAGAAAGAAAAAGTAAACTACATAAGCATTTTAGGAAATAGTAGATGCAAAAGTTATTCTGGGCAGAGTAAGATTAGAATTTATTTGTGTGTTACCATGTCCACTAAATGGCTTTAAACATCAGGTATAGAGTAAGCTGGCCCAGACTGAATGAGTTAAGAAAGATGACCATAATATCCATAGTAATGTTTTCTTTTAATTATGTTTTATTTGTTGTTACTTGGAAAAACTTTCAGAAAATATCAAAAAATAATCTGGAGATCAATATTATTAAAGGTTGCCACTGAGGCTTGACTCATATTATGGTGTTCCCATAAAACCAGTCTTCAACATAATTTTTACTGCTTTAAAAAAATATGTAGATAAGTAAAAAATATGACTCATTATGAAATATAGTATTAATGTCACTAACTGTTTGTGTGAGCATTTGACATCCATTTTCTACTCAGTAAAGATGCTTAGAAATGTAATTCAATGCCTGTTCTTACTATTCTGTTGTCTCTTGCCAGAGCATGTCAATGGCAAATTGAACCTCAATGAGGAAAAAACACCCTGATGAAAAGAGAGAAGCCATAAAAAATTATAGACAACAGAAGAGCTAAATAAGGCCCAAACATTTTAATGCATTAATGGAAGAAAATCATCTGAATCTATGCACTGAATTTAGTATGACTTACAGATGCTTTTGTGAGCCACTGGATCTGAGCTAATATACTCTGCTGAAAGATGAAGCATATGGCTTAGACTGCTCTGTGCTAATGCCTCTGTTCTGGATCAGAGTGAACTTTAGCCTGGCCAGGCTGGCAACAGGCAGATTGAGGATGTTCTGTTTTTATCCATCCATGCAAACATGCTGCTGACACCTTTCAAGAACTAGACTTATGTCTGTCATATGACGAGAAAAAGTGTCACAGTCCAAGTCAACCTTTATCTGGCAGTGTATTTGATGTAGTAGTGTTGTATTTTAAATGGTCCATGAATATGACAAAAATGTTATATTTTCTTCAAAGTAAAATAAAATTATCAAGGTACAGGCTATACCAGAAAAAAAAATAAAACAAAAACCAAAAACAAACAAACCAAAACCAAAGCACCATAAAAAAACAACTGAAAAATGTTCACAACGTTAGCATTACTCTCACACATCTGGGAAATTGTCTTTGGCGTTCCACAAAGTTGCAGGCTCTTTTAGCAAGTAGGATAAGCAAAGGCTCAGCATCTGGATGAGAGATAGGACAGGTTTCTATTACATTCTATTCTTCAGGCATTCAAATCTGAATTGGATGTCTTTAACCTGTGTTCTTTATGATCAAAAAACTGTCTTTCACTTCCTGGCAAAAAGCATCACAGTAAGTCTCTTAGTGGGTGTTTGCAAGTTTGTCTAAGGAGATTTCTTCAGGAGAAGTGGAGAGCCATTTACAATATTCTTTGCTAAAGTCTTCAGGACATTGCTGCTGTGTGGCTGAACCTCCAGTACTACATGGGTATGATCTTTCCTGTGATCTTGTCTAGATAAGATAGCTCTTCATGACTAGGTGGCTTCTTTTCCTGTTCCTGACATTTGAGGTTTTGAGAATCATAGCAATTTCTTAATTTCCTCTGCTACTTCTGTCAATGGCTTTTATCTATTCTGAGGATGAGAGAGACATGGGAGTGTTGTGCAACAATAAGAAACTATTTCAGGCATTCAAAGCACCTCAACCGAATTTTTGTTTTCCCATTTATTCAGAATGCAATGTGAAAGCTAGAGGTCTTGAAAAGTACAAACCGAGCACCAGTAATTATCACCTGAACTCATTCAAACTGAAGCCAGCAGGTTTCAAAGAGCTCTAATAATTACTGAGAGACTTAGCAAAGGCTTGTCTGATCCTATATTTGTGACTTAGTACAGCTTTCTAACCTTCTTTCACACTCTCCGTAGCTAAATTAAGAGCTCTTAGACAATGATGGATGGCAAGTCTGCCACACTCTGACTTTAAAGAAGTTGAAATAAAGTACCAGCTGGAAAGAAATAATGGCAATGTGGATGGGCTGTTCAGTACACATGTAAATGTAAATGACATATATGAGGGACAGTGGAACTGAAGAAAAGGGCTTTAAGATATGTTTCCACATCTTCCAAATAAAGTCATGAAATTCCTGGTTATAGACCCATAAATATCATTATAAGAAAAAGAGTATTGCTAACATGTAGAGAGAATTAGTATATATTATATATCCATAATAGAAACCCTAAGAGGTATAAGAGATATGCTCTCTGATACAGATATTTAAAGGCTCGTGTGGCAAAAATGTGAAGTAACTCCTTTGAAGACAATAATTTTTATTTTCATACACAATGGGACAATCTGGTAAGAGCAAGAAAATGGGAACCGCAGGAGGTATTTGTGCGTTTCTCCTTTTCTGTCCTCTGTAAAGGTGATTATACTTCATACAGTCCTACAGAAAACAGCTGAGTTAGATTTTAGCTAAGTGTTAGTATACATTTGCCTAGAAAGACTGACTAGCAGGTGATATGTTGGACTCCTGTGTCTGCTACCTAGCCTGAATACATCTTGTAATCATCATCTTTCATTTTTGGCTGCACATTTGTTGTGAGTTCTTGTGGCGTTATAGGTACTGCACTCCTATTCCATGGTCGCCAGAAACCTTCACTCTGGGACTTACAAACTGAAATCGGTTTTTTTTCTGGATTAGTACCATTGAAGTTACTTCAGATTTTCAGGTGCTTTGTGAGTATGCAAATGTTGCTACTAGTTGCAATAGCTGGCTTGTTACAAAACCAAGGATCCTACCCTGCCATCAAATTTTTGGAGGAGTGTGACTTGAAATGCCATAAAGCAGCTGCTCTTCAAGACTGTATATATCCTCCCAAAAATAGTCTTGGACATAATATTTGGTCACAGCTGAAAAGAAGTAAAGAACAGAGAGTTAGGAAAATGTGACAGCTTTCTGCATTACTTTAAGTTCTCTATAAATAAGATACTGAAAGAAAAATACACTCTTTAATTAATTTTACTGGATCCGGACATGTACTATGTAGACGGAATTCATTGAGAAAGTGACAGACAAACTGAAAGAAAGAGATAATGGAAAAGACTCATAACAGGGTCGATAGTGTGTTTAAAACTAGAAATCCTTTCAGTTATGGAAATATATATAAATGGTTCTACAATGTCTTTAAAATTTAAGCTCTGAGACACAAACCATTTGGAGTACCTTTTTTTTTTACAGCAGCAAACAAACAAATGTTCAAATTGCTTTAAAGAAGGAATCATCACAGACATCTAACCTTGAACAGGAGATGATTGATTAGATCTGAATCCAGTTGATAATACCACCTTGCTCATACAAACCCAATTCTTTTTTTTTTTTTATTCATAGGCTACATCAGTTTTTAAAATATGACTTTTAAGGACACATCACCATTGGAAAAAAAAAATCTAGTATGTTTCAGAGTTCAGGGAGCATTACTGGAGAATTATTTTGTATGTCTTTGTTGAACTAAAACATTATGTTTTCAAAAATTCAAAATAGGAACTGAATTCCTTTAAGAAATACAGTGATCTGTCATAGAGACTCAGTAAAATGTGATAAGGGAAGATTTATTTTGCATTCTGTATTTAAATAATGTACTTTTTTTAACATATAAATCTAATGCCAGTTTTCTGCCTTCTGTGCAAGAGACTGTGATCAATTTCTCTCTGCTTGGGTTCTGGGCAGACAGTGTGCATCTCTTGCAAATTTATTTGAATACCTGGATGCATATATATCCTGATTAAACACTAATAGATACAGTGTAGCCACACTACACAGGCACACTAATATGTTTGCTAAGCTGATCAATAGCAAGATTGATCAGTCTTCCACTCAGCCAAGTTAATCATGGTATTGATCAGCTTAGCAAACACATCGCTTTCCTTGTGCAGTATTACTGTACGAGGTCTCCTCTGCACCCCCATCAACTGGACATCAGGAGATTTCAGAAAATGAAATATAACCACATTTTCTATGGTAAGTGCTCCTATTCCTTCAAGCTCATCTTCTACAGATAGCTATATCATTTCATGATTAAGGTGTTTAGATTCCTTAGCCCTGTCTTGCAAGTTTGAGCACTGTTAAAAACCTGGGAAATTTCAGAATCTTTTTTTTTCCTAAGACATAAGACACTCAGCCCCAGGCTCTGGCTCTAATAAGGTCCTCTTTCTGGCATTAAATATTTGAGATTCCCTCATTCTAGATGAATCCTTTAAAAGCATCTCTTGTATTAGAGGCTCCAGGCTTTCTTAAAGGAAATTACTGAAGAGAAGACTTCAATACAATCAGAAGTTATGGCTCTTGGGGTATGTATTAGCACAATATTTGAATTTTTAACTCTGGAACAATATAACAAGACATTCAACAGTTTCAAATTAACATCAAATGATATTTCAGAGTTATTTTCCTATATGTAGTGGCAAAAAAGGCACTCAACTATGAAAACAGGTCTATTTTATTTAAACTATACCTCTCAAATTCCCTGCTGCAACTACAAAACAGTGTTGAAATGGTTGCTGTTTTCTGGTATCGTATATACATATATACAAATGTCTACAAGTACTCATGAGTACCACTTGTTTAGGATGTGCTGTCAAGGGCAGATGTAATTGGATTCAAGAGCATCTCAGAGCAGATATTCAGCAAATGGAAAATGGATTTACTCAGCTGAATTTTTTTCTTGTAAATTTCTTCCTAGCTAATACCAAAACACCATTCTACACCATTCTTTGGGACATAAGAAATCATAATAGGAAATTGCTGTTCTAAGGTACAACTATACTGGTGAGAAGTAAGCATTACTGGGGAAAGATGCTATGGTACAGACTATGTTGCTAGTTTGAGCATAGCTAGAATTTAAACCTCATAAACTGTGCATTGTATGAAATTAGGTGATAGGAATTTAATTTCAAAGTTTTCAAACCCTAAGCAGGCTTAATATGAGATGAGAATGTTTGAAAACACCCAAGAAATGTGATAATTCATATTGTATATATTGTAATTCATATTGTGTATATTGTACTTTCTTCAGTCTCTGCTGTGTGGCATCTGCACAGCCCCTGAAGACCTATAAAGTCTTGTTAGCTGCTTGATTTCTGGTTAGTCTAACAGTAATTTTTGTAAAAGTCCATAGTTAGAGATTTCAACCTAAGAGAGGTAATTTCTTAAAGAGTTAGTGGACCTATCTGGCTGTAAAATCTTCAGTATTGTGTCAATTTACATTTTGCAGAGCTCACTTTCATAACCATATAATTAAAAAGAGAAATAAAATTTTTCAAGAGTGTTGTCACATTTTTAAAGTTTGAAAACATTAGTTCAAGACTGAATTTGAGTCTGAAAGATCTACATCTCCCATTAATGCCAGCTCAAATCCTACCTGCTTGACACTGTAGGCAGTTTCGTTTCCTTGCCTTTGGTTGACAAACAAAAAGAAAGACCTTAAAGACACTAGCAATTATAAAATGCCAGCCTAAATTAAAAAAAAAAAAATGTCCAAGCCTGACTTCTAATTTAGTAGATGCCACCAGGCTATTATGAGTAAATTTTGCCTATATGAGGGTAATCACTAAGTCTTTATGATTAGGGATTTTTTTTAGGGGTATGTGGATTGTCTGGTTTTTTCATTGATAGAGAAAGGTGCGAGACTAAAACCCCTAGAAACACAACCTTGTATCCAGTCTTTGGAAAACACAGAATTTTCTCACTGTCCTGTTTATACATCTAAAATTTAACTCGCAAGATGAAAGAGCAGCTTCATCCATATTTAAACAACAAAGACGCTGATGAATGAACAGCAGCTAAAATGAGTATTTTCACAGAAAAAAAAAGGAGTTTTTTATAACATTAAAGAAAATAAATTGCTCATCTCAAGTCTTTATTTTTAATATTGTTCTAATATTTTAAATTGGAAGCTTTTTGTGGTAAGCTGCTCAGGCTTTTATATATGGGCTGGACACAGAACAAGAAATGTCTGCTTTACTCTGACTGACATGTAGGGGTGACTTTTAAATACACCTTCTGCAAATGTGGTGTATTCTTCTTCTTTCTCCCTTTCACTGTACAGCTGGCTGTGTGGCACCTCTATCAAAAACATGGAGGGCCCAGGACTACAAAAAAGGTCATTTGTAATGAGGAGAGAAGGTGGAGTCTAAGCTGTGGGTCTCATACTGGCACTGCCAATAACTACAGCCTAGAGAAAGAAGGTCATAGTGCTGCAGGGCCCTCACTGTAAAATGGTGCTTCTATCGCTTTAAAGACTACATAATTTCATTCCACTTAAGTCAGCAGACTGGGAATATGTGTAATGATCTTCTCTTCACCCTCCAGGGTAAGAGTAAGAGTGGCTCCAAGACCAAGTTTTCTGGCTTCCATAAAGATTTCAAACGAAGAGTTTAAATCTGTGTGCAAGAATATTGAAGGTGTTATTAACGCTTGTTTGAGCTTTAGGAATGCCCTTTGACATCCTCCATTACTATTCCAAGCAAGTGGTATAGGTATTTCAACTTAAATAACTGAAACCAATTCTTGGTTTTGCAGGAAGTCTGAAGAGATAATTTTAACACTACCTTGACCAAATTAAGGAAAGTTAAGTGGTCCCTCTAAAGAACGCCTCACCACTATATTCCTGACTTTTTTTTTTTGAGTGACAGAAATGTCTTTTCCCCCTTTTTTCATTTTTGCAAACCTTTTTGCAAAGGTTTTTGCAAACCTTTTTGTAATTTTTCTTTTCCCATTTCTATTTAAGAAAAAAAAATCCTTACCTTACATTTTAGCATTCTGAGACTTATTCTCCACAACATCTTTGATAGAAAATGTAAGGATTATGACTTTTTATTTCTCTTTTGTAAAATATCAATACTTTATGCTTTACTCTAAGATATTCCTGGAGGACAAGGGAAAGCTTACCGAGAGAAAGAGAACTCTGAACATTTCCTGGGTAGAGGCTGAATTTTGATCTATCTTATTCTAACTTTGGAAACATGTTCATTTAAAAGAACTGTCTTCCACCTTTGAAATTTGACAATGCATAACGATCTGTTTGTTAATAAATATCTTTTATTTTTGGGATAAATCCAGCAAAAAGAGTGTTCTACTATGGAATCTGAAAGCCTTCTGGATCACTTAACAATATACAACTTATTTTGTGCAGCTTACAGGTCTTTATTGGTCACAAAAAGGCAAATTTCACCTCCAGGTCCAAGAATCAGGAGTACTTCTATGCAGTGGCAAGTGACAGGTACATAAACTCAAGCAATCAAACTGAGAATAAAATCTAAAGCATTTATAATGATGCTTATCCACTGTATATCGTATGCCAATAACTCCCATGTGCAGGGATACAAACAGTAGGATACAGTAACCAAGCACGGCTGGATTAGAAAGTCCACTGCCCAGTGCTGTACCCCTGGATTTATGCTACTTTCTGATTTGAAAAAAAGTAAATATAGAGGCAATAGAGCATCTGTATTTATATATATATATATATATATATATATATATACTATATATATAGTTTTTTTTAGCAGGTATTAAAAACTGCGCAAAACAACAACTTTCTAAGTCACACAATTTAGTTAGAAGCTGTGCATTTCTTCCCCTACAAAAAGTCTGGAGAAGTTCATGATGCTTGATGTAAGCTTTAGCTTCTCAAACACAATATGATGAGGTGCGCAAGATGACTGTCCATTTTCTGAGTTAACCTGTCATGTAAATGTGCTCCAGAAGGTCCTGGGGAAAGCTGAGGCCTGAGGCTTGAGGGAAAGCTGAACATGAGTCAGCAGTGCCCTGACAGCCAGGAGGGCCAAGCATCTCCTGAGGGCATCAGGCACAGCATCACCAGCCAGGCAAGGGAGAGGATTGTCCTGCTCTGATCTGCTCTGCACTGAGGCTGCCTCACCTGGAACACTGTGTGCGGTTTTGAGTGCCACAATTTAAGAACATAAAGCTGTTGGAGAGTATGCAAAGGAAAGCAACGAAGATGGTGAAAGGTCTTGAGGGGAATCTGAATAAGAGCCTGAGATCCCTTAGTCTGTTCAGCCTGGAGAAGAGAGGATTGAGGGGAGACCACATTGTGGTCTTCAACATCCTCATGAGGGGAAGTGGCTAGTGACGTGACCTAAAGGAATGGCATGAAGCTGTGTCAGGGGAGGTTTAGGTTGGATATCAGGAAAGGGTTCTTCACCCAGAGAATGGTTGGGCACTGGAACAGGCCCCCCAGAGGAGGAGCACCAACCTGCCAGAGTTCAAGAGGTGTTTGGAGAATATTCTCAGGCACATGGTGTGACCCTTGGGGTGTCCTGTGCAGGGCCAAGGCTTGGACTTGATGATCCTGATGGGTCCCTTCCAAGTCAGCATATTCTATAATTCTCAGAAAATTTGTCTCTGATCTCAGTGGCTCTTAATTGATCCTGAAACATAAAGATCACAATTAAAATCTGTGTCTCAACTAATGAAACAGATGAACATTCCAGCAAATAACATGCCTATATAATGAGTTTATACATAATTTCTGGATTCTGTGCGGCATGCAGTAGGGCACTTAATAGCATAGACTGATTAAAAAATGTTACACCTTGCTTAAATTCCATGGTCCTCCTTTCAAAATGGGGAAGCAATATGGAAGAAATAGGAAGAAAAAAATTACCCCTTTGAAAAAAATTCTCTCCCTGAACTAAAGAGTGCTTTGCATTTTGATTTGAGGCTTCTGGTGGAACGAAGCAGAGAAATGCCAAAAGCCTCTGCTAGTTTCAGGGAATTCAAGTTACCTAAAATAAGTAGCCATACAATTGCTATTTTTTGTTCCTGTTCAGTTAGATGAGCTATTTCCCCATATATTTTTCTTTCACACCAGCCAATGACACCCTCAACTCCTGAAAAAAACAGTAGCATAATAAAGAATATTTCTTTCATTCAGTTTGGTTGTCTTATATAGTTAATTCATGGCTCCCCTATTCATTAATAGCATAATTATCTCAAATGCATATTAATAAGAACTTAATATCACAAACTGCCATATTTTATCTATTTGTGAATATCAGCTTCAAATAATGTAGTTTAAGTAAAAATAGGTTAACAGAAAGAATAAAATCCATTGCATAGTGATTTTTTTTTAAAAAAGAGTATAGTAAGTAGAAAGCAGTTTAATAAATGAACAAATAAGTTTGAGTTAAACCCAAAATATAAAAAAAAACCCCAATGTGTCATTAACTGTCACAGTCCCCAGAAATAATCCAGACAATATGAGGAAGTAATGCAGGGAATGTTGCCAAGAGTTTTTGAAATACCAGTAAGCAATAAATTTAAGAAAATTACATGGTTATGGAGTTCCTGGATTTGTATATTATGCCAAAGTCACCCATTTTTCATAAATATGACTCTAAAAATTGTGATAAAATCTAGGCATCGCTTCCATAATAGTAATGACAGTTCAAGAATCTTGCTAGAACATGGAAACAATGATTTAATGAAAACAATGTTATTCTACTTCAATGTACAAACAATAATTATTTAAACAAAACATATAAATAAGGTTGGAAAAAATTGTATTTCATAAATGTTTAAAATCTACAAAACTGAAAAGTTCAGGAAGTAATTATAGAAATTTAGTAAAAGATGAACAGTTTGTAACTTTTGTATTTGTTCTAAAGAGAAAAACGTAATGCGTTTTTCGCAAATCTTTGCTATCTGTTTACAAACATTTTTATAATTTTTAGTGTTTCATTTATTACTACATTGAGGAAATCCATTTGAACCTTTAAATATCTTTATGCTTTCTTTTGCTTGACATGAGCAATAGTTTTTTATTAAACCAAGTGTTTCAGCAATTAAGGGTCTACAGACAGGAGTAGCTGTAAATCACACTTGATAAACTCAGAATACTTAAAAAGGTTTTTAAAAATTGTTCTGACCAATTATACTACCAGAAAATTAGAGAAATATTTTGTGGGAATAATACAAACTAGTTTATGGTTTTTCATGTCTCCTAACTTATGTAGGTATTTATGTTGATGAAAGAGTCGTTATTCACTTTAGATCATGAGACTTGACTTCATAGCTCTGCCCGGGTTGTCTTCTGGGCAGCTGCAGAAGTGAATCCTGAGCATTACATTTTCAGAATATTTGGGAGAAGTATTGAAAACTATGCCATGAATTGTTTTTGTCACATGTAATAAATTATGCTCTACATGACCAGAAATAAACTTTTCAAGAAGTTATCATGTAGAGGGTACACTGTAATAACAAATTGGTGTGGCCTGAAACTTAGTTTGATAAGGAACTATGGACAACACATTGTAAGTACATTTATCACAAACTGCCACAAATGACAAAGTAAATAATTTGCTCCTCCTTTGCTGATTGGTAACAATGCTAAGCTGTGTTTTCACATAGATAAAAAAGATACTTTCCCAGTTAAATATTTTTTTACTTTTAGATGGAAGTATAATATTTCCATGCTTCCCAGGTTATTTACATTGCATAAATTAGTCTAATATATTGTCTAATACTAGGAGTATCCAGAAAACTTTTTCAAACCTGTTAAAATAGGGTAGTCAGTATGTAGCTTGCACTTTTAGTTTACTCTGCTCTTCTGGAGGTCTTAGTTTAACAAAGGTGTTCATACACCACTTACAGCAAATTTCTTCTTGGACATTAATTAATATGCAGTATTTTTTTTTTTAATTGCTTTCCTTCCTCTTAGAAAAAGCTGGATCTTGAAGTACTCCAGGCTCATCCCTCAGTCTTTTCCTCCAGTCTCTCTCAGTCTAGGCAATTTATGGAACTATTAGTGGCTAACTGGAGTAATCTGTAGAGATTTCTTCCCAGTTTATTCTGTCACAATTCACGATGCAAAAATTCACAGGAACAGTCATGTGGGACGTGTGAGTAGCCCTTGTAGTCCTCTGCAAAATTTTCCATAGATTATCCTCTTCACTTATTCTGTTTTTCAGTAAAGCAGCAACTAAAGGGATTGTTAAGAGATTCAGGAAGTTCTGCCTCCTTTCAGAGTCGCACATGTAGCTCCCAGTCAGCCAGTCATCTTCACCTTCCCCTTGCTTCTTCCATGAAAAGCATTTCCACATTGCTGAGGGATTTTTTCTCAGAATATGATATAGTCTGAGCCCTACAGTGGGAAGAAAGTTACATCTGGCTGAAGAACATTTGACCTTCTCCCTGTTAAAACCTTGGTAAGGTAAGAGATAAAGGCCACATGAGTATCTGACTCCTCTTGTTCTTGCCTGTGAGGAAGACCTCTTTGTTCACCTTCTTATCTCTTGTTAGATGAATACTGCAGTAAATAAGAATTCAAAAATCTGAAATTAGTGTATTTACACTGACATATGGGTACTGTTATTCTAAATGGACTTTGCTCAAGTTTCACAGAGACATATTAAAAACTGTTACACTTAATTTATTTTTATCAAGTTCTTCTTCTGCAGGTGCATTTATTAGTCTATAAATACCTTCTAGCAAGAAAATACAAGACTTCAATGGCCTTGTATGTTCCAGCAGAAAGTGTTGAATATGACTAGGAGGATCCACAGGAGATACTTGCAGTTTATAGAAATAGGCAAAATTCCTTCCACATGGGTCATAAGAAAACAATCAGTCTCATAAAATCAAGCTTAAAGCCCAATAGAGACTATTAAATCATCTAATATGACTTCTCATATATCACATCCCTTTAAACTTTTTCAGTTACACCTATAATGAATCAAAACAATCATGCTTAACAAAAACATCTACAAGAGAGACCTGAAGATATGTGTTGGGTGGATCAATCCCTACTTGTATTAGTGCAAGCCAGGAAGACAGCTGGACTTTGAAGTGTAGGCAGCCATGTGTGAGGGAGAGGGAAACCAGTAACACCACCAATGGCTGCCTCTGATTGGGATTTTGTCTTATTGCTCTCACCAAAGCCATTCCAGTTCTACCTTATAACTTTGCAGTTAGTTAACCTCAATGTTAAACCTCTCTGCCAAAGTTCTCATTTAAATTATTTCTGAATTCAACTCACATCCAGTCGTTCTTTTTTTTTTTTTTTTTTTTTTTCTCTTTAGTGTAAGGGTCTTCCAGACCTGTGAAATTTTCCTGGTAGTTCAAGATTATTTACAAATTATTATAATTGGACTGTGAGTGCAAGAGGATAGCTTTAAAAAGTGCCCAAAGGTATACCTCTGTGCTCATGTAATTTAGGTTGGATTATTTAAAATGTTTGTTCCTGCCAGAATATTTCTTCATTTGCTAATGGATTAGGAAGTACAAAATAAAATAATATTTATTGAATATTTGTTTGGGTTTTTTTCTGCATCGCTACTAATTCCACTTCAAGGAAATGCTGACAATTTACAAACTAAGGCTCCTGCTAGAAGTAGTGTCATTCTTGTACCATAATTAGTCAGTTATCTCAGCTGGGTACAAACTGCAAATTTGAGGTAGTCCTGCAAAGAAGTTATTTAAAAGCACAGATTAATTACTCAAATAAAGAGTCAGAAGTATTCTTGCATCCAAATGTCATATGCAGAAGGGAGATTTCCTTGACCCTTGGTATTTGATTTGTCCATTAGTGCTCCAGGAAAGCTGAGATCCTTGTGACCCATCATCTGTCAGTGTCTCATTATGGGGATCCTTCCCTGAGCAGTCCTCTGGATCCAAGGGTGGTTCGACTGACTTGTTTGGGGACACACACCAACAGCATAACAGAGACCCCTCAGTGGGTCTTCCCACTTTATTTGGATATGTTGCCCACTGCTGGCAACTGATAATGCCTGTGAAGAACTTGCACTAACAGTTTATGGAGTAACACTCTTTGTTAATATAAAAATGTGACAGGTTAAGGTTCGAGGATTGCCAGTAATAGTATCTAATTGCAAAAATGTATTCAAAGCAATGCACAGACAAGTCCCAATACCCATATTTAGTGTGCATGGAGTGGTACTTACTGAATAGGCAAGAACATATTTTTCTAATAGATTCTATTATTTTTCTAATAATAGAAAAATTAGTATTTTCTACAGAGGAGAAAAGAGGTTCAACCTGTTGACTGATCCCAGTAGTTACAATGGAGTCTACCCTAACTTTTCCCCATTATCAACTTCCTTTTATACTATTTCTTTACATTTAGGTGGAGCTTGAGGGACTCTAGTCATATCTGCCTTTGTTACTGATTGGTGTAAAATCCTCATGCTGCACTCTTAAAGATACAGTCAATAAAATATAGAGCACATGCTCAGTGAAGGGTGGTTGTACCTTGGAGGTGGGTAACTTTGGGATGGAAGTGCGTTAATATTACAGTTAGTTTTATAATTCCATCCAGGGAGTAGTATCTGCATTTTACGCTATAATTCCTGTACCACTATAACTTCTGCTGGGATATGAATACAATGTCTCAGTTTCCTCTAATATTACTCCTAGTCATTTCTCCACACCGAGTTTAGAATAATACAAGATATGACAGTTCAGCTCCTTGGAAAAATAATACCTACATGCAGCTTTGTCTCATCTCACCACTTTGAATGATCATTTTTCCTACTTACTGGAGTGGCAAGGTCACAACTAAAGGATTGGTTCAAAATCCAGAACATAATTTAATAATGGAAATAATGTACTTTTTTGATAATTACATTTACCAATCAATACTCATACAACTTTTTTTTCCTTTTTGCTATCAATGATAATGTGTTAAGACAATTTTGTGTAGTGGTTTTTTGTGTGAATTTGGTGAACCAGGTAATTCACAAATCTGTGGCCATCTTGCTGAATGCATCAGTTCACATTCTTCATCAGAGCAATTCACCACATAGGATGATGACAAAAAGACAACAGAGTGAAAGCTATTAGATCAGTAATAGGAACCAAGTATATGCTTATCCTTAAAAAGAGGAATAGCAGTAGCTAATGTGTTATGAGAACTGATAAAAGCAATTGGTGATCAGAGCTGATCTCATGTGAGAATTTTGCACTGATGTCAGGATAGTCAGAGAAATAAGGGGACAAAGGTAATCTTTTTGCCCTCAACAAAGAAAAGACAGCATAACAAAGTGTTATTACATTCATAACATCTTCCAGATTCTGCCTAAGAACAAAGTCCTTGTCCAGATGATGAAGGATTGCATGAAGTTAAAGGGCGGATTCAGAGAGAAGAAAGGCGCGTATGACCTAATCACAACCATGTGTAACATCACTGATAAAAGGAGGACAGTGCAATCCTACATTGATCATATGTTCAGCTTCTCAATAATTTTGACACCATCTGATGTGACCAGCTCTATATTTCCAGATGTAGGAACTCTAACCCATCTCATTGAACTCTTCACAAGTTTCTGTCAGCAGCCAGAGAGAAGAGTGTGAGTAGCCACACGCTGCAGCAACTGGTTTTCTCTTAGCCAGGGAGTGAGACAAGGATTCAGCATGTAGGCAATAGTTCCAGGAAAAGCATGGGAAATATTTGAAAGAACATAAATCGTGAGCCTGGTATTGTTTGACATGTCTAAAACAACTTCAGATGCACCAGTGAAACTACAGACTTTGCTTCTACTACTTCTCCAATATAATGGAGAATAGTTGAAGGAAGTAAAAAATGAAGTTGAAGGAAGCAAAAAATACACTACTGGGGAATATAGCTTACCTCGAAGTCATGGAAGTGATGTGAAAATAAATGGGCAAGTTTGTTGGTTCATCAAAATAAGAGGCAGGCAAAAATCCCTGTTAATGGTCTAGTTGTACGCAGAGTGTAATTATTAAGGATCAGAAACATTTTGCCAGTTAAGAATATTTCATTTTGTTGTGGACTCCATCATAAAAAATGTGAAAGATTTTGGCATCTTTGATTGCTTATACCTTTGACTTCTGAAAACTTAAGGGTGTGAGCTTTGTTTCCTAATCTGGCAATGTATATTAATAATGGGAAGTTAACTGCTGTTGACAGGACAGCTGCAGCATTTGGAATATCAAATTGCTGTTGGGACTTCAAATGTAGTTTACAAAATTTCTGTCATAGTGTCATAGAGAATAAATTGCTTTGTCTTATTTTCCTTTGTTTGGAAAACATTTTGTTCTCTCATTCATTTTTTTTTCTCACATTCATTTTTAAATTTAACAGAACTTTTCATTCTAGTGGTTAAGGACCAAAAATAAAGACAGATAATTAGTGCATTTAGCATGAGAGACCATTCCACAAAGATTTCCCTCGGTTCTCTGTCCTTCTTGGTGAAAATCCAATTTGATGTAAGATGTCTTCAGTGAGTTCTTCTTACAGAATCATATGCTCATTCTCTCAGCAGGGCTAGGTGGATTTTTCTGTGGATATCAGCAGGTGTTTCTTTACTGCTTTACACAGCACAGCCTGTTCTTGGGCTGACTCTTTTAGGCATTGGCAAACAGTAAAAAACTTCCTTCCTTTAGGCAAACCATGACCATTTTCACACAAGTTGGTAGGGGCTGCAGAGGAAAGAATATTACCCATGTACAGCCTGAAAAGCAAGATAGAGTTGTGAGTTCACATTTGTTCTCTTCTGGTCCTCTTGTCCTTCACGTACAAGTTTGAGGAGATGGTGCTACCACTTTGTGACTGTAGAACTTTCCCAATGGTTCAGAGATTTTCTGGGAATACAGAATATATGAAATAATTCACTTTGCTCTCCTACCTGAGTTGGGAAATTTTGCTGCCTACCCATTTGTATTCTTGAAATATGGGAGCTGAAATGCTAGGGGAGTGGGGTATAATCGAAAGTGCCTGAGGCCTCAGTTGAAAAAATTACAGTATCAATCACAGAATGCAGTAAGTTTTTTTTTTTATTATTTTGCTTTGATTGTTGTTGTTAACTGTACTGAATTTTGTATTGGCTTTGATGATTTACAATTCTAAGAATTCAGTGTAAAAATGAGGTTATCTATTATGAAATGTATCTAAAATCAGGGAATTAATTAATGAAGTATTTCAATGCATTCTGAATCAAAATTATTTGTGGGTATGAAATAAATATGAATAAAATATGAGGTTTGAAAACTTCATTAACAACTTTTTCTTTATTTCTGTTCCCAATTCAAGAATAATTTTCCTCTGATTACCTTTGAGGACTCGTGGGATAACAGGAATGTCACTGGTGTAATATGAAAATTCACAGGAGTTATATTAAAACATTGCATTATTTAATTGACTAAGCAATAAAAATACACAGTATTGTGGAGGATATTTTCTACTTGAGGGACTATAATTTCCCAAGAAAAAGACATGGTATATTTTCCTGCTCTAGTGGCACAATTAACTACCATGAATCCTATGAGGCAGACAAGAAATACTTCAAATTATATTCACCCTTCTCAGATATGATATCTTATACTCGTAAATCCTATTGATCCAGCATTATCATAGGCTCATAGAATGATGGAATGGTTTGGGTTGGAAGGGAGCTCTAAAGGGCATCTACTTCAACCTGCCCTGTGGTGAGAAGGGACGTCCTTGATGAGATCATATTAGTCAGAGCGCTGTCCAGCTTCACCTTGAAGGTTTCCAGGGAGGGAGTATCTACCACCACTTTGGGCAAACTGTTCCAATGTTTCTTTACTTTCATGGTAAAAAATTTCTTCATTAAATCTAGTCTAATTATACCCTCTTTTACTTTAAAAACATCATTTTTCCTACAGCAATGGGCTTGGCTAAAAAGTTTGTCCTCATTTTTCTTATAAGCTCTCTTTAAATATTCAAAGGACACAATCTGGTCTCTCTAGAGCCTTCTTTTCTCCAGGCTGAACAACCCCAATTCCCTCAGCCTGTGTTCATAAGGGAGTTGTTTCAGTCCTGTGATCCTCTTTGTAATGCTCCTCTGGACCTGCTCCAACAGGTCCAGGTCCTTCTTATGTTGGTATCCCCAGAAATGGATGCAGTACTCCAGGTGGGATCTCACCAGAGCAGAGTACAAGGAGTGAATCACCTCTCTTGACCTTCTGACCACACTTCTTTTGGTGCAGCCCAGGATGCAGTTGTTTCTCTCGGCTGAGAGTGCACATTGCCAGCTCCTGAGCAGCCTCTCACCCACCAGCACCCCCAAGTCCTTCTTGGCAGGGCTGCTCTTGATCTTTAAAGATGCTAGGGGTTAACTCAACTCAGGTGGAGACCTTGCACTTAGTCTTGTTGAACCTCATGAGGTTCCCATGACCCTTCAATATTTTAGTGTCACACTGCACTGTTGTATCGTGCTGGGCAGCGACAGCAGGGGCGCGACCTTCCCCCCGTGAGCTCTGCTATTCCCAGTTATCGCTTGGTCTGGTGCAGGAACAGATAACAATGACATGGGTCTTGGGGTAGAACTGGATGGATTTATTCCTGGACTCCATGACCTGGGACCCCAAGACAAGACTTAGGGGGTCTGCAGAGGTTTTTATAGGGGGAGTGGTGTAGGGCAACCAACCAATGAGAGCACGGCAGGGGAGGAATCTAGGGCAGGACTAACATTCTATAAACTTATCAGGGACAGCAGGGGAGGGGGATAATACAAAGTAACAAATGGGGTATCGAATACTACAAGATAGACAAGGAACACTCTGGAAAAAGGGGTAGGGATAGGGAGGATTGACAACTTGGGAGGGAGGAAGTTAGGGAAGGGCTTGGGGAGATGGGCAACTCGGGAGTGGAGGAGATTAGGGAGAAGAATAGTGGGCAAACACAAACTTAAAACAAAAACCACACTGTTGTAGATGCCGGCGAACCCAATAAGAAGAATGATGATGTTTGACTTATTTCAGAAGGCTGAATGAATTCTTTATTATAATTATGCTATGATACATTAATATACTATATAAAAGAGGATACTAAAAACTACATGCTACTCTCTCTAACTATCATATCTAAACAACTCACAGCTCGTGACCCTGTTCTCCAGAGTCCAGACACAGGTGGATCCGATTGGCCATCAGGCCCAAACAATCCACCGTGATCCAACCAGGCATTCGCTCTAGGAAAACAATTCTCCAAACACATTCCACAAGAGAAAAACAAGGAGCAGAAATAGAAATTGTTTTCTCTTTCACTGCTCTCTGTGCACCTTTATAAAAATCCTGAAAGAGAGAGAAATGTGCTTGCCACACCACACCACAACATTTTAGGGTTATTCTTACTTTATTCTCTTAATCTTTACTCTAAATTATCCATGAACCTTTGTTTGGAAAACAGTTGCCTCAAAAAAAGATTCTTACATGAGATAAAACTTGTACATTGCCATTCACAATGGGTGAAATCAGATTCTTATGTCTTGTAGTTTGGCTAAATTACATATGTTTTCCTTTCTTTCATGAATTTTGAACTCTCTGGGGTTTGAATGCCAGTAGGTGGCTGAACAAATAAGTTTTCTCAAATATTGCCTAATTTGTAAAAACTCTGAGTAGAACTGTTAAACTGATGACCTGGTATTTTTCTTCAGTGTCATGCTTTCCTGTGCTATTTAGATGAGATGAGGAATTTAAATAGCTATAATGACTATATATATATATATATATATATATATATATTTATTTATTCTTTTTTTTTTCCCTCTACACCATTAGATCCTCCAGACAACATCCATTTTTGTTCTTTAAGTCTAACACAAAAATGCTATTTTAAGTCTCTTAACACCTCTACAATCCCCTGAACTCTTAAAAAGGCCAAATTTCATTAAGCTTTATTTTCATTTGTAGATCCAAAAAGTTTCATAGTGCAGCATATGTATTAATATAAGTAAAAAACTGAGCAAAATTGTTCTTTATCGCAATAGAAGAATGTAGAGACTCACTTTTTGGTTTTTTACTTGGTCCAATTTTATATATTGTTAAAAAAAAGGGCATTTGTTCTTTTTAAGAGAATATGGAAGAGAATATGGATGCCCTTCCTTGGGTAACTAAAAATTCATTGCCTGTGTCTGAATTAGTCTCTTGAGTCTCTTTTCATAGGCAATAGAGAGAATTAAATAATTTTGAAGTGAGAGTTTTTAAAGTAAATTCAGATGAACTGACTTCTGATACAAAACTAACAAAAATAGAAGAAAAAAGGTTAAGTTAAATTTAAAAATTGAGATATTCTATTTTATCTATTATTTTACTCTTGACATGCATTTCCTGTTTATAACTCAGCTGTCAGTTTTTCCCACTGGACATCTTACATGAGAATGAAGACTGCTCTTATGTCCTGAGATATAAATTTCAGAGAGTTTTATTTCAAGATATTACTTCAAATAAGAATTATGTTTCCAATTGCATCTCTGCCTTCAGACTCTTTGTCTAGTTAAATAGGGCTCTAAAAATCATAAAACCCACTTCACTGAAAGTAGAAACAGATTGGGTTTTTTAGATATGTCTGTGTTTGGTTGGATGAATGATACATCTTATGCCATTCAAACCTGCTACTTTTTGACTAGCAAATAAAAATGAGACAAACTATGACAAACACATAAGTGCTTCTGAGCATGAAACTTAGGTCAGACTTAGGAGTAGCACAAGGAGGAAATCAAATCAAGAAATTACAAGTGCATGCTCCCTACTAATAATATAGCTGTCAGTTTTCAACACCTAATTAGTAGTGTGAGATCCAATAAATGTTTTGAACAATACTTTCTCTAGTCCTTGCAAGGTAAAAACTATCACTTTATAAGAGCATGTTATTGTCAAAAAACTTAAGCTGTTCATGTACTTCCAAATATATTTTTTGTCTATTTTCCTCAAAATACTGACAGCTACAACTTTCCAGGACTAACAAAGCAAAATATTAGGCTCAGCTGTTTCATCAGAAAATCATAAAGATTGTTGTTGTGAAAATGTAACTTGGTCCAGGTTTACATAAGATTTTGGAGCAGCCACCTCTTGCATAATGCTGTGAAAAACCTGCTTGAGACACACAGCAAAACTGAATGGCCAGAACACAAATGAAGGGGAAAATGGCCATTCTTATCACACTAGTTGCCTTCAAGAAATCTTGAATGTCAGCAACAGAAGAGCATTTTTCTACTCTTGTTTTATATTTGCTTTGATTAAGGAATGCCATCCTTTCAGCTTTTGAACATATCTTACCATATTTGTCACATGACCAATCATAAGTTTAATACTAAGCATAAGTCTTTACATTTAACCAGATAGGTGATCTCCTTTTCCGCTTATAAAGTGAAATTAAAAAAAATAAGAAAGGAATATTTGTGAACATAGGTTGAAGTTTATGTTCATATCCATGTTTAAAAATCATTCATAAAATTTATATTTTAAGACCTGATAATATTTTTTATTTTCTATACTCAATCTGAAAATACATTTTTATACTAATGTAAAATTATTATCATTATTATTCAAATTCCATTGTTAAAAGTGTCAATCATTCTGATCATAGTTTTGGTGTCAACTAATTCATATTTATTACAGTGAAAGATTAAAAAATAACAACTATTCTATAGTATTTCCAACTTGGATTAGATTAACTATAAATTCTCTAATTAATATTTCAAGCTTGTGTTTATTTTACTATTTTGAAACTTTAAGTTTATTTCAGATTTTCAATATGGTAAATGAGTACCAAGGACTTTAAATGCAAACTACATTAGCCACACATATAGCTCATCAGATTAAAAATTAAACATTGTACCCTGCTGAAACTGTCAACAAAGATGCAGTGCCTTTAAATTCTACAGTAATTCCTCTTGATGTCATCAGTGTTGCAAGAAGGTGAGTTTTTTGCAAACAAAAACTAAATCATAATAAAACAGAATTACCTGTTTATAAACTCATATATATTTGTCTCTAGGCAGAATGACAATGCAAAACATCACACATAATGTTAATAAAAATGACAGTTTTATATGTAACAAAAGTAGCAAACTTTAGCAATACCAAGTCTAGTTAACTCAAAGAAAGTTTAGATGGCAACTTTTTTGTTCCTTTATCATTTTGTTCCTTCTCAAAGACAATTTAACTTATTGAGCCTCTGAATATTTTCTTCACAATTCACGAAATAGTTGCAACTGAAATATGCAGTGCCAGTAGAAGCAAGTGCGGACAGCATTTTTCTCAAAGTAGAAATATTTTATACAGTGTCAGGGTCTCCATGTAAAAATAAAAAAAATGTTTACAGTTACACTTACCAATTATCCTGAATTTTTTTTCCATATCTTTCTTTGAAACAAGGTTTAGAGTTGCATCTCAGCAGCATGCCATATTTCTGGACTATTAAAGGTTTTTCAATCTTAACTGCATGGACATCAGCCCCACTGACCTCTGAAGGGCTAAACATCATGCAAAAGAAAATCCTTTTGCATAAATATCCTTTGTTCTTTCTCTTATCTCTTGTTTCCACAGAGAATTGCTCTGGCTACTAAACCATTTTCCCTGATTCAGAAGGTTGAGAAAGTGGAACACGATTAGGAAACACAGGAATTAGTAGAAGGAGGAAAAGGTTAAAAATTTATTGTAGGAAAAAAAAAAAGAGTAAGGGAGAGAATAAGAAAACAAAATGAAAGTAAGATTCAGTAAATCAAGAAAAAGAGGATTAGGGAAAGGGTGCAACTGGTATTGACAGAAGAATAAAAAGTAAAATCTTACACTATGAAATGCAAGCTCTTTTTCAAGTGTTGGAGATGACTGTGACAAACAGCCATGCATGAAACCCACCAAACATGAAAAATATTTGCAAAACTAAAAAGTAGATTTCATCCTCAGAAAAATTGTAATGAAAAAGTAGAATTCAATAGAATTCATTAATATTATAGTAAAAATACTTTTATAATTTTGATGTCTTTTTTGTTGGCACAAAGGAATAAAATAAAACTATTTTATCCACAAAAGCATTGCTACTTGGCAGCACACTACTTCAATTCTATGGCAACCCTCTGGTTTATGTTACAAAGTAGTTCTGAATTCTGAAGACATTGACATATCTGTAAGAAGTAAATTTTAAAACAGAGGGGTTTTGTTGAATTAAATATGAAAAGGAATAATGCAATCAGTACAGAACTCCTTGTCTTATTTATTTTATATGGAGTTCAATACAAATCTCAACTAATATGTGTTTCACTTATCAGCGTGATCAAGTTTTCAACTTTCGTTGTGTTGCAGACTATTCTAGTGACACCATATGACTGTGAATTGTACTATCAAATCCAGAGGTACTGCACAAGGAATCAGGAAAACTGTGCTGAGGGACTACACACTTGGTTCCTGATTGTCATCTTTAGAGTTTTCTGGGGAGCAGTAGTACCTGATAGGGTAGCTACTCCTGCTGGTTTCACATCAGTCAGAATGCAAAACTGTAATTTTATCATCTTGTGGTAAGGGAGTAAACAAAATGGTTGAAAGCAAATATTCCCTCATTCTCAATATTCAGTCCTGTGTTCCCTTATTTTCAGTCCAGTAACTGTTGTTTGATTTCCAGCCTTCCACTGATCATACAGTACCTTGTGGTACTGCTAAGAAAGTCTCATAAATTTCCATCATACTTCAGAGATCACAGAATCATTTAGGTTGAAAAACATCTCCAAGATCATTGAGTCCAACATTTGACCAAACACTACCATGTCAACTAAACCTTAGCAGCAAATCCAACCAGTTGTTGAACACCTCCAGCGACAGCGACTCCATCACTTCCCTGGGCAGATCATTCCAATGCTTAACAACCCTTTCCATGAGGAAAGGCTTCATGACGAACAATCTGAACCTTCCCAGGTTCAGCTTAAGGCCATTTCCCCTGGTCTTGTCACTGGTTGCCTGGGGAAAGAGGTCAAGTCCCAACTGGCTGTAGCCTCCTTTCAGGGAGTTGTAGAGAGTGATAAGGTCTCCCAAGTTTCCCTTTCTCCCAACTAAACAACCCCAGCTCCCTCAGCTGCTGATCATATTAATTACTCATTACTTGCTAGACCTTTCAACAGCTCCATTCCCTTTCTCTGGACATGCTCCAGGACATCAATGTCTTTCTTGAAGTGAAAGGTCCATATGAGAAGGTTTGTTTCAGTTAGGTGGTTTTTTTTGTGTTTTGTTTATTTTTCCTTCTTTTTCTTCTTTTTTTTTTTTGGGGTGGGGGGGTGGGGGTGGGTTGTGTGTTTGTATCTGTTGGTCTGCTTTGTTTGTCTGTTTTACCCAAGTATGACATAAGATTAATGTGAATGAACTGGAAGAACAACTACACAACTATTTTCATCATCAGCCTGATAACTGCATTATTATAATAAAAGTCTTCCATTATCCTTATTTTTCCTGTCTTTTACAATTAGTAGTTGCTGACTAGTATAGTACCACACACTAGGATGAGGCATAAGATTCTACCTTATTGTTCTCTAGCCAATTTCAACAAGACTGCAATAGAACTATCAAAAATTTAGAAGACTATTCCAAAACTGACTCTAGAATTGACTGGCAGTCAAGACAAGTACAATTTCCACTTCATCCAGAGGTATTCTCCTCTGTAGAAGGAAGGATAATTTTTCTTATTAGAAAATTCCCATGTTTCTCTTTGGGATGCATTGGAAAACTGAGTTTTATGTTCACTAGGGACTGCATGCAAACTGTTAGGCCAAAAGCAATAAATATAGGAAAGAGAAGGTGTGTTGTAAAGAGCTGTGTCTTGTAAAGAGTAATGTCATGCAAAGGGAGTAAAAAAAAATGCTGAAGAATGAAACATTCTGTGGTTAGTTTCTTGCCCACAGTAACCATGGGAGATTAATCCAAATACCATTAATATTTAAGTCAAACAAACTATCACTCATGATAGTCATATTTCTTTTTTTCTAAAGTCGTGAAAACCACACAATTATCATAATCTTTCTCATTAAGAGGAAGTCAAAGAAGGACACTAAACTGTTCCTAGGCAAAATGAAATGCAAAGATGGAGATTTCAATACTAGTTCAAAATGTATGTGATCACAGTCAGTGGTTCACAAATCAACAGCATGATAAACCATGACATAGTAATGGCACTGAGATTATCATAACACTTAACATCAAATCTATATTCTGCTTCTAGAGAGACAGTGCTAGTAGCTAAGACTGAAAAAAAGAATGAATATTTTTATAGTCAGAATAAGTCCCACAAATAAGGGTGGAATTGGAACTAGTGGTTATATATAAAAGGATCTGGGGGAAAAAATTATAAAAGCAGTGATGCAAGTAACAACACTTAAAAAAAAAAAGGTTTATTTTTTTCTTTGGATTGATACACTAATCTTAATTTCAGAGAAAAAAAGGATGGAAAGAGATCATTATCCTTCTTTTTATCTCTGCTCTCTTGTGCTACCTTTACACACACATGCAAGCACATTTGTGCTACCTATGTACCCATATACTCCAGTGCTGAGAAAGATGAGGTGCTGTCATAACTGCTTTTCATGCTGCTAGTTATAGTTAGTACTGTTTTGTTTTCAATCTCCTTTGTTATACTGCCATTTTCTTCTATTTACACTGAAGGCCTTTGGGACACAAACTATTCTGTTGTTAGAATATGCATGTAGTTACATATATCATAAATTCTGTTAGAATATGTATGTAGCTTATATATATATTGAGCTTACCTATATCAAACATCCTTGCTGAGGCTATTTCCATTACATCAACATATAACATCTCTTAGACTGGATCCCTATTTTACAAATAAGAATTCAAGAGCTTTCAACTATGCATCTAATAGGCACAGAAAAAATAGGAGAGGAGAGGAGAGACAAAAAAAGCATCTTGCATACAGTAGCTGGCAAATTTCAGAGATATATAATAGCATATTTATCCATATGCAAGGAATGGTCAGTTTATGATAGTTATGAAATATGAAAACATTTTTGTTGTTGTACTCTTTGTATAAAGGCCTGTCTGGGATCTTCTGGAGGACGACTGAGCTTTTTCACCAAATAGAAGAAGGATTCACTTTTGTTTATGTTTAATATGTAGCAGAAAAAAAACCCCACAACCTGGTGGTACAGACTTTTAATGAAACAACCTGCTTTGTACAAAAATGACATTGGAAAATTATTTGTTGCACTGAAAACTTCTAGAGCTGCTTCATACAGGCAATGAAATGAGTCACTAGTGCAGCTCAATATTTAGGAAGCGCCAGAGATCTAAATGTGCTCTAACCCAAATCAGTGATGAAACAGTTGAGTGAAGAGCAAAAACTGAGTAAGGAGCAAAAAATCTCACTGGTTGCTCTGTTGATTGTACAGTGACATTGAACTGAAGACTGCAAACAAAAGCTCCAGCCTCTGAATGTGAAGCAGAGCTCCAAGGTCAGCTAACCTACACATTGGATCATCCTACCAGAGTACCCTCCTCTCTCATGTCCAACGAACCTGGAGAGCCATTTAAGCATTAAGAGGTGTTATGGTCAGAATAAATTGTGACCTTTGGGTACATAAAAGGCATAAAGGGCCCCTGCCTTTGCAGGACTGGGAGATCTGTTCTCAGTTACTGATAAACAGATAAATCTGTATATTGATGGAAAGCTACCTGCCCTTACAAGGCAATATAGTTTCTATCCCTTAGCTAGGATCAGATTTGGTGATTCTGTTCTTGTTAGTTTCTCAAACAAGATTTCTGTAACATGACAGAGAGATGAACTCTATAGAATCAAGAGTCAGTTTATAAATCTGTGAAGACAAACTTCTTCAGCCAATGAACCCAACACGAAGTCTATAGTGGGGTAGTCCCCCTAACAGAAGATAGAGCAGAAAGTATTACTTTGACTTCTGTCCAAACATATTCTGTTCAACACTGATGAAGAAAACATATTGTGCCACATGGGTTTAGAGTCTCAAAAGGATATTGACAGTCTTATCTCTTTAATAACTTTGTTATCTTGCTCTACAGTAGCATAGCATAAATTATTATCTTTTAAAAATCTAACTTATCTTAAAGTGTATACCTATATTTTGGGAAAAGCATAAACTTTAAGACAGCAAGAACTGCTTCTGCACATCATGTGACATATTTCATGGGTCTTGAGATTGGGTGGTTCAGTAATTGACCTGGAAGAATTTGGAGGCAGTAAAAGAAAAATGAGAGAAAGGTGAGGTAAAAGGACAGAAGGGGAATATGCAAATAGAACTTCTGTGGCACAAAAAAAGGAGTGGTGGAGAAAGAAAAGAAGCTAGACTGGGAAAGGAGCTTGCTTAGGAAGAAAAAAGGGCTAGAAGAACTTAACAGTATGTGAAACATCTATTTAATTGAAAGAAGTTATGAACTAGAGAGTAAGAAAAACACATGTATAGTGAGGTGGCGACATACTCAAAGATACGTAAAATGAAGTGGAGGAGCAAAGAAACTTGAAGGCAAGTTAAGTAGGCAGTCTGAAGGAGTAAAACTTAGTTGAGTAGAGAAAAGGAGGAAAACAAAGAAAGCAGATTTTCTCAAAGGAGTTTGGGTAAGAAGTTCCACTTGCTGTGAGTTTTAGATGATATTTTATGTGAATGTTTGATTTGAGAAGCAGAATATCAGTGTGAAAGAGAATCCAAGGGAAATTTCTTGTGTTGAGTGTTTATCAGCTGTGAAGATGAAAGGCAGTACTGTGGGAATTAGTAATGGAATAATTAATATATTTTTAAAGGATAAGACAATATGTGCTTTGGGTTCAGAAATCTGCTGAATAACAGCCTTGTCTAGTAATTCTTCCTCTATACAAATATAGTGGGGCTTTTTCTTTGTTTTGTCTTTGTTTCTTGCAGTTTTTTTAATGCATTAAAAATTCCTTTTTTCAGTTCTTTACATTTTTTTCCTTACATTTTTTCTTTCTTGTGATTGCACTCAGGATGACTGATTAAGATAAACTGCATATGATCCAAGATATCCATATCACCTATTGGTGTCTCTGAAAAGTACTTGCTTGTGCTTTCCTCCTTCATCTTGTCATCCTTCCAGGATGCACATACCCATCCCCGGGACTTTGGGGATATGACAACATACATTGCCCCCAGATATTGAGATATTTATGAGCTTTTATGCTGGAGACCACCTACCCATAGTACAAGTGTTAGCTTTTTGAAATAAACAAGTTCCCCACTAGTGATTAGTTCTTTTGTGTTTCTAATGTTTTCAACCTCTGCTTTCTAAATCATGGTTATATGAATCTCAGGGAATGTGCAAGTACTGAATAACTCCCAAAGACACTTAAGTCAAAATAAATCCCAAGACAATTCTACAACAGAGCAAATTTTTCTTTTATGTTGTTTTGAAGTTCTGGAGGCACTTTCTTTGTGTGCTTAGATGCACTTCAGACTGAATAGCCAGACAGATGCTCAGGCACCTTAAGACTTTTGTGATGTAAAGATATGAGGGAGTGGGCATTCTTCAAATCTCCCTAAGAACCCTAGTTATCCAAGAAGTTTAGTAATATCTGATCATGGTCTAGTCAGACAGATTGTATTGAGATCTTTTATAAAGGCCAGAAGAGTAATTAACACATAAATTTCTCGTCCCTGTTAGCTGGGTTTAGTTCTATTTCTGTCTATTGACTATATAATTTAGTAATGAATAAATAATCTGATAAATAATGATGAGAACTCTCCTTTTCCTCCCACTTGCCTTTCTTTCCATGTTTCCTCATGGCTCCTTATGACACTAAGGCTTTTGTGTTCGTGGTGCTTAGTGACCTGTTTACAACTATAAATAGGGGTATACTCTCACAGAACTCATGGCAAATCTCACCAGTTATGGGATCAAGTTGGGAAATTGGATCTGTGACACTGAGTGTTTTCATGCCAGGGATATAACAACCCACGTCTCTCTGATGGTGCATAGTTTAGAATTCAGTAAGGATCATTAAGAGCAGCTTTGAGGGGTGAAACAGTGATGAGCGTTCCATAGTAGTCTAGTCCATGGACTTAATGACATGTTTCTTCTGAAATGGAATCAACACTTGTATCAAAATATCACTGCTTCCTCAGTGCTTTCCTCAGTGCTTGATTCAAATCACTGTCTGTGTGGTATTTCCTAAATTCTATAGATTCAAATTTTTGGACTCTTTTTAGCTACAAAACCTATGTTCTGTCAATGAGTCCTTTTGCATAAAGCGTTCCCCAAAAATAGTAAACTGTATTTGCTGTATAAACTATACTTGCTATATTTGCTATCTGGTATTTTTTTCCCACACTGTTACTTAATTATCAAAGTTTGGGTTTCTATTTTCCCCCTTAATTTCTACTATATTGCAAAGTATTTTGCCAGCTAAAGAAAAAGAGAATTTTCCAGGATTTTCTGAATTTGTTTTGTCCACAAGTCCAGTTTATCAGTCATCTAATGAAGATTCAGACTTCTGGGTTTGTTTTGCTTTTTTTTCTTACCCTATAAAGTAGGATCATAAAAATATTGTTTTACAAAAAGCCTTCTCTTGATTTATTCACTAAGATTAAGAGTTTTTAACTGTTTATGGTGTCAAACATTGAATAAAATACCAGATAACGCTGATACAACTACATTAGTAATTATTGATCATGCATAAATGTACCTGTCCTTTACAGTAAAGTAAAAGAAATCCTAATTACTAAAGTTTATGTAAAGCTTAGAATAGATTTAATAGCTCCCCCACATTCTTGATATTTTCATCAGTCTTGCTCTCAGGCCTACTGAAAAATTATAACTTCCCCCAATTACATATCAGATCCTGTAAATTTTTCAGGAAAGTGGTTAAGAAACCAGACTTCTGTAGCAGACTATAATGTTGCCTCTAATATTTTTAACCTTCCTTGTTTAATAACAGCAGTCCCTTTATCACTTGTCATCCAAACCACTGAAAGTTACAAATGTTTAGGCCAAGGAGTCTCAAGGGTTACAGAAATATTAACATTCATTTACCATGCCATCCCTTGGGAGAATAGTCTGTCTATAAGCCTGGTAAGTAATAGGGAAAGAGATATTGTGCTCTGAGAATTTCAGTTTGCCAGTGAATATTTTCCAATGTTTACTTGAGATACAGAACCAAAAATGCATTCCCATGAAAAATGGAAATGACCATAAAAAATACTTTTAATAATACGATTTAAAAGTGCTGGTCAGATTATTTACTTATTTCTTAAATTTCATTGAAACTTATTCTCTCTCTACAATGTATTATAGCATCCAAGAAATCTTGAATGTCATTGCTTATCTTGCTTTAATTACTGTAACCTAAAATGTTTAATTAATCTGGAGATTTATTAGAAATACCATAACTGAAAATTAAGTTTTGAGAACAAAAAGAGAAAACAGGAGTAGGAGGAATTAAGAAAACTAAAATTAATCTTGTTCTGTAGAGGAATTGATTTTTATTCCATTATTTTCTTTTCTATGATTCTTGCCAGCAACCTTGATTTTATTTGTAGAGAAGAAACATTTTACCAGATATATGGCTTGTTTACATGACAATGTTAAAATAAAAAACAATCTACTTTTATCACTTTCCACTTTAAGATCCCAAAGCACTTAATAAATATTTATTAATTAAGTTTCATTACCAATCCTGTGAAAATAAGCAGACTATAGATTACTTTTTATAGATGGGAAAACTAAGCCATAGCATGCTGAGGTCAGTTGGCTACCACCACAAGAAAGGTGACAGCCTGAGACAGCAAGAGGAACCTGGGGCCTGGTCTTTCATGGTTTTGGGTTCTGCATGTAATTGGTGACACCTTTGCTGGGTGTGGAGAAGAAACTGCTGGTTTGGAAAGTCAGCTCTGTGGAAATGTTTAATTCATTTCAGGTTGGTCTAAGCAATTACACCAAAACACACACAGTGTTATGTGGTGATGAGATTCCAATCATTATTTACTAAAAACTAGTTCCTCCCTGTTTTGACCCCCTCTCATCAGATGCCACAGGGCTGTGTTCACTCTTTACAAGGCTTTTGCCTTATAAAAGCGGGATTTTCTTTTAAAGAAGTAGAACTGTGTAGCTCTGTTTGCATTTTGGCATTGATTTTTCTCACTTATTAAAATTTCTTCTCCATCTGAAATTTTTCAGTGAACAGAGAAGGAAAGAAACCCTTTGTGCACCAGTTTTTAGGTTTTAAAAATCTTCAAGCAATATAAAAATATTTTAGGGTTTTTTTCTTTGTTTAGAAATAAGAGATTTAAAATTTGTCATTAGGACACAATAAACCAGCAAATTAGCAGCAAAGTCAGTGTTTTTCCAAGCTATCAAGTTAGTGCCTTATTAAAATCCCAGTGGCACTGAAGTATCTGAGGTGGGGAAAAAAAGGTTAAACTGCATATCAACTACTGAAGGGAGCTGAAAGGATGTAGAGCCCAATTAAACCTTCAGCACTGCTCTCTCTCATAAACACTTGCTACTTTATTCCCTCTGGAACACATTTCGAGGCAGCTAAAGTGGGAACCCAGCAAGAACCTTTTCATGAGATTTCTGTTATTGAGCCTCAGGTCCAGCCCAGTTCTTCTGGGTGAAAGGCTTCATACTCCCTCTCTATTAATCATCATCTGGCCTTCTAACACCTGGGACTGACTCCAACTCCCACTGTTGCTATATTGACAATATTCCCTGTTGATTTCCTCATTTTCTCAGCCAAGGCTAGAATGACCTCTTTAAAATTCTTTATAAACGTCCGTAATTGCCGCATCAAACTTCAATTCATTACTTTCCCAGGCCTCATGTATTTTGATGATATGAAAGTTGACCGCATTTACATGCAAATTGAAGTTTTATATTAATAAGGGCCAGTAAAAAGAGATTGCATGGTAATACTCCATTATGACTTTTAAATACATTTGCCCATGTCTCGACTTGGCATTAGCATGGTCAGACCATGAGGAAATCATGTTGGTCTGATTGCAATTTTGTTTTCCAATTGAAAGTACAATTTCATCAGGTTTCCCTGTCATTTCTAATAATGCCTTAAGTTTGCTTGCTAAATTGAAGAATTTCTCCAGGCTTCTAGATGAACTGCAATACAGGTGAGGAGACAGCTGCTTCTATACGAAGTGCTTCATTATGAACTACCACTATATTCAACCCCATAAGGCTGTTTTGATGATAGAAACAAAATTACTGAAGGTCTAGTGCAGCTGAGATTGATTATCTTAAGCATATTAACTTCTAACATAAAACTTTGGAAGTCCAATGGTTCATCTGTGAACAAGTCTTTAATACAGTGATCAAAGGATCCTTAATCTTTTTGACTGCTATGTCATTGTTGGCCTCAGATTTTATATATTGTTATATTCCAGCAGGAAAAGAAATAAAACAACATTCTGCAGAAAAGGCATGGTGTATATTAATACAAAAATTCAAGAAATCACTTTTCTACTCACGTCCTATTAAGAATCCTAGAGATGATGTAATCACAATATCAAATCAAATCCATGACCCTATGAAATAACATTCATGTTACTGATTATAAAAATGTGATGCATTTCTCATTGGACAATCATGAAATTAAAAAACCTTGTGTATCAATGGCAGGTTACAGGAGAATTAAAAACTAAATGAACAGTCCCTATAGTTCTAATATTGCAAGTATTCCTAAATACTGTTAAATGTACCTTTTGAGGATGGTTCTGTAAAGGCCAAGAATGCTGCCAAGGAGTAACAGCAAAATACTTCCATAAAATGTGCTTATGTAAAAGTATATATGATTTTATGTTAGAAAGTCAAGTAAAAGCACAGCTAGTTTATTTGTGTAGAGGCTTTTTGCACTGCAAGACCCCTCTGTGTCAGTGGGATTATCAGTGAAAGTCGCATTAATAGGTGCTTGTTTGTGCAGACTTTTGTTTTTCACTATAATCTTCTAAAATAGCAGTAGGTGACCGGCCTTGATTGTGCACATTTGTCATTGCAATAATTTTGGAAATAGCTGATGTGGTTGGATTGTACACTTGCTACTTAAAAATTAAGCTGTGATCCAGTAGGACCATTTGCTTAGGCAGGTTTTGCCTGCTTCTGCAAAGTCCCACAGAGTTCTGTCAACTCATAGAAGGATTCAGGCTCTTCTTAGATGAATCTTTATGTGAATATTGTAGTTGGAACTGATAGTTTATATTATTTATAAAAATTTATATCTTCTCAGAAGTGTGCCTTGCTGAGGCCAAACAGTTGGATGATGCAGCTCAATGTTATTAAAATACTTCATTGTTCTCTTTTATATCAGATCAGTTTTCAACAGCAGCTTGAACAGAGAGGTCAATGAGCATATGATAATACCATAACACTTCTTATCAGTGTTTATAATAGATGTTGAGGCTGGGAATTGTTTAACTTATCAAACCATGGTCTCAGTTGTCCCTGTTTGCTATCAAAATATAGTGTTATGAATTTATTTGGTAGTTCTGCCTTCCAAACAAAAGCAGCAACAAGTAAATTCCTTGTCCTAATAAAACATCTAGTCACTAGGATTATCATATGGCTGAGGCAATGATCAGCTCTTTCAGTCCAGTGCACAAGAGGTCACTGCATATTTCACAAGTTGCAATCCCCTTGTTAGTAGCTTAAGTATAATAGTCAAGATTGGATTGTTGGCAGCTTGAGTGTAAGAGCCAGGGACAGAACAAATCTAAATTCATCTTCCAATTTGGAAGTACTCTTTGCTCTGCTTAAGTCAGCCTGAAAATTCAGGATGAGAAATCTTTGCATTCAGTGATGATAACTCTTTTTTTCATAGCAAAGTACTGCATGCAGCTGCTTCGTCTGTCTGGAAGCAGTTGAGGAATAGACTTCTTGCCTCTGGAAAATCAGCTCTTCAGGTCTTTGAGAGGTGTTTTGCTTGCCTTGTTAGTCTCTATTATGGTAACTTGAAAGAACAGAATTGATAATGAGGATATGGGTGCAAGTGTTTTTCTTTGGGAAAATGTGGAGAACATAATTATGTTTGATTTTTACTGAAAATGGTCCTGCTGCCTAAAAAGAAAATAATTTATCTTGAAATACCTGGATAAGTCAGTGAGTATAAATGTGTATATAAATATATGTGTTTATAAAATGGCTAAAAAATTCTGCAAATCATAGAATCACGGAATCATAAAATTGTTTAGGTTGGAAATGATCTTTTAGGCTTTTTGAGTCTAACTGCTAAATATTCTGACCAAAGAAATTAAGCTTGAAGATAACATTACCTTAAAAAAGAAAGAACATCAAAAAATGAAGTAGTAATTGGGAATGTCTACTGATGATCATGGTAAATTTCAGGAAATCAGAATGGTTTTACAGTTAAGATTAAAAAAAAAAAAAAGAAGATTATACAACTGCAAAAAAGTTAATGAAAATGATAAGTAAAACCCATTATTAATTTCTCTCATCTCTTCTCTTTCCTCACCTACCACATAAGACCATCAACAGGAAATCCATGAAGTACAAGTAGTCTGTGTAAGACCTGATTCTGAAGAAAAATGTAACAGGATCAGGTAAATGTTTCAGAGCCTAAATAGAGGAAGACTTAGCTTATCTGTGCAAATGCAGACAGTTATTAAAAGCGTAAGAATATCCAGACATCATGAGTGAAGCCATAGTTAATATGATACAGAAAACTTTAATTCCTTTTTCTTGAAACTGTAGGGAGTGAAAGGCAGAAGGACCTGCTCAAACCTTTTTTTCAAAGCTATGTTAATTTTCAAGGGAGTTGACACAAGGTAATTCCAAAATTTTTACCTTGGACATATGTTTAATTTATGAGTTATTTCATGGAGACACAAAGAATTGATACAAAAAGTCAATAGCACCTTAACACCAAACAAGCATAGAAAGAGCACTTAAATATGTAAGAAGTTTAAAGGAAAATAGCAAAAGGAATACAAAGATATGTATTAGAAATTGGAGCTGAAGGAAGAATACACACTTCCATACCAAAACAGGTAATGAACTTCAATGTGTAGCTGCTTGTTGCTAGTAGATATTGCTGTTCTAGACTAAAGGTTACCAGATTTTTCTCATTTCATTCAACCTCAGTAATACTCTCTCCCACAGTGAATCATATAATTTAATCATATTATCTTATATACTTACTGTAATACTCAAACTCCTCAGATCACTTCCAGAGGTCTGGTTCCTCATAAATTCAGTCCTAACCCAGAATCTGGAATAACACCATTAGGGAGGAGTCCAGATTCACTGTCTGATTTCTAAAGTATGTCAAATGCTTGAAGTGCTGATATTATGCTCAAACTCTAAAGACTGAGGTAGAAGTATACTGTGTGTAGTAGTTGTGCTCTAAGCATTCCAGAAATGTAAATTAAAAGGAGGTTAAGGGTTTGTGTATGTGTCACTCTACAGCTATGCATAGCTCAGCAGCTTGTGTGTAACTAACTTATGAATTGTTCCAAGTGAGTTGTGAATTATTTGGGAAGAATTGAGAAAAGACTCTGAATCAAGAAAGACATAGGAATAAGGTCTTCCTAGAGATGGCAGGAGGAACTGTTGCTCTTCAGGCTGAGAAAGAGAGACTATTTTACCGGGCTGTCTTCGATATATTAAAATAACAGTAAAGTAGAAAGAAATTATTCCCGATGTTCATCTATCATAAGAGAAGTGAGGTATTAAGCTGTAATAAGAAAAATGAAAGTTGGAGATTGGAAAGGAAAGACAGGTAGTGAGAGGCAAATGTTGGAATAGACTGCTTGGGGTGCCTGCAGGACTTTCACTGCTGGACCTGTTAAAGTACAGATTAGACAACATTTGTCAGAAAGGATTTACTTACAATTGTTTTTGCCCATGAGACTATTGCATGGTTTCACAAATGCTATCCAGCCCCTTTTGCTAAAAGGAGTCCATAAATTTTTAGGCTAAAATAATGAAGAACACAGGTATTTTTACTCTCTAAGTCTGATTAAAACTGTTTATAGTACTTCAAAGATTTCTTATTATTGTTTGTATTACTTGCTATGACTTGTGTTTAACTTAGTATTTGTGTTACCCCAAAACTATATGATAGTCTTTCTTTTTAATGTGAACTAGGAACTATGAAATATAACTTGACAAACAAGTATTAGTGGATTTTAGAATTAACTTTGTAATGGTTTCTGTAGCAAAAGCCAAAGATATCAGGTGGGAAGGAAGTAAAGGACTATAAAATTTTGCTCAAGACATTGTCTCCAAATAACTCCAACATTATCTCTCACCTTCCATTGGAAAACAACTTGGTACATTACCTAAATATCTGAAGGACTATGTTATTGTGATATCTGCTGCTTTTGTTTGCAGTCTGGAGTAGATTTTTTCCCTTTTTTTTTGGGAGGGGAGAAATTGAGAGTAGGGGAGTTCAAGGGTTGTGAAGAAAACCACCAACTTGTGTATGTAGAGTAGTTAGGTAGAAGAATCATGAGAAAGTCTTGAATGGCCGCAGGCTACCAGCTGTCTCAGCTCTCCAGAATATTAACTTCAGTTTCAATATATTTATGTATTAAAAGGTTCTGTGTGTTGGTGGGAGGTGTTGGTATGTTTCTGGTGTTGGGTTTTTTTGGGTTTTTTTTGGGGGGTTATGTAGAACAATAAGAATATTTGTTCCTCTGTGGAGAAAGGGAAATGAAAGGTTTTTTCATTCTCTGGCCAAACTTATTTTTGTAAGGACAGTACCAGAACTACCCTATGTATGGGAGCAAAGAAGTATAGACAGGTCATATTCTGTTGAACTGAAGTAGTTGGTGAGGGCCATGATAGCCATTCATTTAGATTTATCCGGCCTTCTTCATCATCTTATAAAAGCTGTGGTGAGTCCAAATCTACTGCAACATCCCATGTTTTCATTCTCTGTTAATGCTTGGTTTTCTACCTTTACTGTACTCTATATGCATCAGTCTGGAGTGTGGAGTAGTTCTGATGTGGAATTTCTCCTAACAAACCGATAGAATTCTTATTTATACTATTGCAACCAACTTTTCTCTCCCTCTTGTGATGTAGAGAAAGATCAAACTTGTAGCTGCTCTTTTGTGTTTTTTTCCTAGACTTTTTTTTTTAATTCACATGAACCTTTATTCTTTACAGAAAGTTAAAATAGAATAAGAAGAAGTTTGTAGAAATCATATTTACCTTGTTTAATAGAACAAGACAGAAATGTGATTATCTACTTTATGACAAATGCAGTTTTATTTTAAAATATTTTTTGAAGGCCATGACTATGATTTAACACCTGATCATCAGCTGTAAAAGCTTTTATTAAATACCATCCCCATTCAACCACTCATTGTTTTCATATGAAAATAGTAAACAATGACTATTGCATGCATAACTCGTCAGTACTGTAAGACAGGGAGCTGAAATGTGTTGTCCTTCCAATGATATTTCAATTTCAACATGGCTGCATTGCAGTAATGTCGCATCTTGTTTGCACTCTGGACTTGGTGGCAGACAGGGATCATTACAGGGAGAACAGTGAGAAAAATACATTACACACCAGTCATAACCATAAAATAAACTAAAGAGAAAGAGACATACCAATGCATGTGCAGCTTCAATAATGGCACAGAAGAATAGGATTACACCGAGAAATGTACAAAGGCACTTAAGTTTAGAGGAGAGTTACCACTGCACTAAACTGTCAACTCTGAGTCAAATGATATTACTTCTGACACCTCTGGCTACAATACATTGCTTTTGGATTCAGTTTCTCTACCTTCTTTTTTCAGTTGTTGCAGTTAAGGCAATTCCCTGGTGCTTTGATTGTTGAGATTATCCTGTTTTATATAGCTTCCCCTCTCTCTTCCTCTCTGTTCTCTATTCTGTACTAGCATTATGGATGTGAGTAAAGATTAAGCAGACTGCTGTATTTTTTAAAGTCAGCCATTGGTTAGGATAGACAGTCAAAATCAAATGCAGGACTGTACTGTTGGCATTTTTTTGGGTAAAGATAAACATTTTTAATTAAGGACATTCACACATAGAAAAACTAAGTTCAGTAGACATCTCATTGCTCATCTAATGTGCCTATGCCACAGAATCACATAATCAATTAGGCTGGAAAAAACCTTTGAGCTCATTAAGTCCAACCTGTGGATGAGCACTGCTTTGTCAACTAGACCACGGTACTTAGTGCCAAATCCAGTCTTTCCTTAAGCACCTCCATGGATGGCTACTCCACCAACACCCTGGGCAGCCCATTCCCATGTCTAATCACTCTTGTGAAGAAATTTTTTTAATGTCCAGCTTAAAGCTCCCTTGGTGCAGCTTAAGACTATGTCTTTTCATACTGTCACTGGTTGCCTAGGAGAAGAGGCTGACCCCCACCTGGCTACACCCTCCTTTCAGATGGTTGCTAGAGAGCAATAAAGGTCTCCCCTTAGCACCCCTTTCTCCAGGTGCTAAGCTCCCTCAGCTGCATCTTACAGGACTTGTGCTCCAGACCCTTCACCAGCTTCATTGCTCTTCTACTGACCTTTCTTGGCACCTCCATGTTCTTCCTGAATTGAGGGGCCCAGAACTGGACACAGTACTTGAGGTGTGGCCTCACCAGTGCCAAGTACAGGAGAAGCCTGTAGCCCTGCTGGCCACAATTGTCCTTATATGGTCCAGGAATCCTTTGGCACACTGCTGTCTGATGTTCAGCCACTGCTGACCAGAAAACCCCAAGTCCTTTCCCCCTTGGCTACTTTCCAGCCACTGTTGCCCCCACCTGGGGGGTGAAAAACCAGGGGGTTTTTTATGGCCAAAGTGTAGGACCTGGTATTTGGTTGAACCCCATGCCATTGGTCTCTGCCCATCTGTCCAACCTGCTCAAGTCCTTCTGCAGGGCCTTCCTAACCTCCAGCAAATTGGCACTCTTACCCAACTTAGTGCCATCTGCAAATATACTAATGGTGGACTCAATCCTTCATCCAGATCATCAGTAAAGATATTAAGCCGGACTGCATCCAACACTGATCCCTGGGGCACACCACCAGTGACTGGATGACAGCTGGATGCAGCACCATTTCCCACCATTCTGGGCCTGTTCCTAATCCAGCTATTTCCTAACGTAGCAAAGGTCCCACCTGCCCAAGCCATGGGCTGCCAACTTTTCCAGGAGAGTGCTGCGGGAGATGGTGTCAAAGTCTTTGCTGAAGTCCAGGTAAATGCATGCACAGCCTCTCCCTCATCCACCAGGTGGGCCACCTGGTCATAAAAGGAGATCAAGTCAGTCAGAAGATGTCTTTCCTGAACCTGGGCTGGCTGGATCTCACTCATTGGTTGTTCTATATGTCCCATGTGATCACACTCAAGGTGATCTGTTCCATAACTTTGCTGGGCACCAAGATAATCTTAAAAGTAGCGCATTCTAACTCTCACTGATCGTGATTTTGCAAATGGTTACTGGTAGACACTAAATTCCAGAAGAAATTTACTCCTCTTAAGGTTTACAATAATCTGTGTTTTCCTGCCATCCTCATTCTTATTCTTTGACAGAAGCAGTTCTTCCTCCTTTTTTATTACAAGCATTTATTTTCTCTTTTTTGAAAGTCACTGGGCCACCTTTTTTTGGGTAGACCTAATAAACTGAGCTCCAGTTTATTGGACAATGGATCAAGAAGCCTAGCTCTCCAAGATACCTCTGCATATTGCTCTTGTTTTCAAATGTGTACATAGAACAGACTTGGAAGACTAGTCCCAAAGTGTAAATAATTGAGTTTATAAGCAGCTTTATTTTCATCTTGATTATATTTTCTCCTGGTTTGATAAAGTTAACAAAATACATTCTGTCAATTTTGGGTTTCATTGTTTGTTTTGGGACACATAGATTATCCCCTCAAGTAATATTCGAGCCCTACCATCTTCACTGATGTTTGTTCTGTAAAGGATCTGTAGTACATACAGTCAGTGAAAAAGTCTTGACAAGTTTGATTACTTGGAATGAATTTAAATGGTGCTTATACTGTTACAAAATATCAGCAGTTTTCTGGAATAATGGACCTGTAGGGGCAAGTAGTGAATAAAACTAAAAGGACAAAGAAAGTATGTACTGAGATAGACACATAGTTATTACTCACAGACTACTTCTGCCTATACTTTTCTTTCTCAAAACTTGTGGATTTGTTGTTCCTCTGTCCTTACTCAGCTTCCATTTTCACGCTCCCATCTACAATACCTCTTGCATCTCTTTGCTTGGGTATTCCTTCAGCTATATTTTTCTTGCATCTACCTTGACAGACTTTCAGTTCAGCATACTCCAAACTGTTTCTTTGTGTAATACTACAATGGGTAAGGGAAAATGTTACACATATATCTATTTGTATAATTTTTAAAAAATTTAATAGGAGGGATGGCCAAGCCATAGGGCAGAGCCACCAAAGTCCTCTGAATAGCTGTTAACATGGAATTTAAGTGCCTAACTTCATGAGAACAACTTAGAAAATCAGCTTTATAATAATGGACCTTTTCTCTGGATTTTTTGCATTTCTCATATCCACTAACTTGGAAATTTTGGCCTAATATTATTCAGTGAGTCTCTTCCTCCCATTTCAAGACCAAGGAGGGTATAGTTTCTTTCTGGTACTGCCATACATAGAACAGTATTTTAAAGATAGATATCACAACCACACTCTCATCTGTTTTTAAAAGGCTAAGGAGAGATTGCTGCTTATGAAAAAAAAAAGTATTTTGGTTCAAATAGGCATCAAGAATCAGTATTTCTTTGGTACCTTTTACAAGCTTGTTTGGACATCTCATATTATAAACTGCAGGCTATGAGGTTCTCTATCCCCTATTTATTGTAGAGTACCTCTAGCACTTGAGTCAACACTGTGAGTCTTCCTTTTGGACCAGGAAATGTGTGTTTATTAGGAGTCCATAATAGGAAACCTTTCGTGGTACTCTGTACTGGTTCTGCTGGGAAAGGAGCAGCTTGCATGGTGCTGTGTTTCAAATTTGTGACTGAACCAGTGGTTGACCAACTGACCAAAGAGATACCCGATACCTTGAGATGTTATACTCGGTGATAAAAATGAGGTGGGGAGTAATCTGGTGCTGTGAGTTGGTAGATGATTGTTGTGGTGGTTTTTGTTTTGTTTTTACTTCATGTATGCAACTTGAACAATGAGTTTTTCTTGCCTTTACCCTTCTGATTCTTTTCCCTAGCTTTCTGTGAGTGTATGAATGAGTGTCTGGAGGGGGGGTTAGCTACTGACGAGGATCAAACCTCTGCATAAGCCTACCTGCGAAGGCGAACCATCACCAATACATCACATTTCCTATCTTCCTGGTTAAAATGTGACATAGACCCTGGACATGAAAAGTATGGCCTTGTGTCTAAAGTACAACTTTCAATCAATGAGTTATACTTACATGAACACTTTGGTCATTCAGAATATATAAGGGTTGGGGAAAATACTCATCCTTCTCAATTGCTATCAGTTCTAATAGTGCAGGGTTGCAGCATACTCTCCTTCAGCTATGAAGTAATTCCTGGTGTAGAAGCTAATCAAAGGAATATAGAGTTGTGCATCTAATTTTAATTATAAATATGTTCAGAGTGGGATGGGCTACTACAATGGCAATAGGCCTACCAGTAATCAGGAAGAAGGAAAGTAGTTTAACAAGGCTATTTTATTTCTTGAAACATACACAATATGCTGAAAATTCTGTTATTATTAGTAGTATGACTCTTGAAGTGTTGATGTTTTTCACTTACAGTCCTGAGTGCTGAGACACACACACAAAAAAAATTAGAATCTTAGGTTATCCTACTTAAAATATTAACATGTATTTGTTATGTTAGGTGATTTCACCCATTTCCACAGTGCATCCGTACTTGACAGGTGAAATATGTTGTTTGCTACTACCAACATTCTCTTCTATATTTCAAGTTCATGCTACAATTCCATGGACTTATAAAGATAATTTAAAAACCCAAACCTCCCAAATTTTCTCGCTTATGGACTTTTAAGATGCTTAGGCAAGTATTTTAATATGGCATGTAATTCTGGTACATTACTGTTGTCAAAAGTAATGTGCCTCTTGATAGTCTTTGGGATCTGAAAAGAAAATTGAGCAATAGCCTTAAATATAAGACTGACTAATAAATTTACCCTATTTTAGACATAAATAAGATGTCACTCTTTATTGTTGAAACAAGTGGAAGTCTCTTCTAGCTCACCTGTCAACAGTTATGGGTGTACCAGTCCTAGGTTGCTCTTTGCTCTGCGCAAAATTTAGGAAAGTTTCCTCTACCATCAGCTCAACCCTTTAAATTGTCTTTCTCTGTGTCTGCAGAGAAGGCTAGCATTTAGCCTTGATATTGCAGAAAAAGCTTGTATAGGATTAAGAGAGTGGACACCTGGTTGTATTACTCAGTGCAGTGGTGATGGCTGTATTCTCAAGCATTCTGTGTGCTCTAGCCTACTTTGACACCTTTGGGTAGCTGGAAGGGTTTTTTAACATCATACAAATTAATCCAGCCTGGGGCTGGATTAGCTGTAATGGACAGCATACAAAGATTTTCAGGCACACAGCCATCCACACCTTGACAGGCTTGCTGCACTTCCAATAATTTAATAAATCTTTGACGAACTTTAAAAGAAACTGTCAAGATGTTTTATCATTTTTTTTTCTTCTTATGCCATTTTTAGTAAATTTATTGCACATGAAAAAAATACATCCCTAGGCATAGCCCAGGAGCACTAGGACAAGTTTCCTCACTCTTCTGCCAACATGTTTCTGTCGTGCCCTGGAGGTAGCACCTGGTTTGAGAGGATAGTTCTCTTCATTTCCTTGGCCTCTCAGCTGACAGTATTAAACAGCTAATTAGTGAATAGTGGGGTTTTTTTTCTTATGCAGAGGAATTTTACTTCAAAAATTTTGTCTTACAAGTATTTATAATAGTCCTTAGTAGCTTACAACTGAAACTGGCTCTTTTCTTTCCAGTTCTTCACATACACTTTCCACTTTATGAGTATAGTGTAATGCTTGTAAGTGTAATGCTCCTAGCAGAAGGAGTGCAATGTTGTCTATTAAAGAGAAGAAAAAAAAAAAAAAAACAACAAAAACATTTGGAGTGTTTGGGAACAAAAAGAGATCCTAAAAATTATACACATGGGTGAAAAGAGCAACACAGCTGATTTTACTGTACCATTCCTAACAACATCTCTTTTTACTTCTAAACTGTGACTAGCTCCTGAGCATGTTCTCTTTCCCTGTGTACTTGAGGGTATTTTGCTAACAGAACTAAGAGCTGTTGCTGCTTGTGAAGCATTATTAACTTTGCTGACTTTGTAACCTTAGAACAAGTCCATGGTCTGATGCTGTTACAGGGTAGAAGTTTTGAGTTTCTTATTCAGCTTTTATTGCCTTTACCCAGAAAAGGGCTGAAAAATTGAATGATGGTAACAAGTTGCAGTCCTTCATTTGCAGTGTCCTGCTATTTTAGTTGAAAGTAAAACAGAATTCCTCACTGCTCTTTTTTCTCAGAAAACTTGGAAATTTACTTTTACCCTTATCAAAGCCAGAGATTTTGGCTATTAATAGTTTGGAGCCATTAAGATTTGTTAATGGGCTTTTAATATCTAAACCATTTGTCTGTTTCTATTCATCTAGAATTTTGTTTTTTTGCTAAAGAAGTACAGTCCAGACAATAAAACATCATTGTTTAGAAAAGGAAAAAGCTATAACTATCATAAAATATTTTATACAAAGCACTGAAAGTGTTGAGAGGAGTGGGGAGTTATAACACAGTTAATGTATTTATGTATCTTTTGCTGTGTACACATAAAAAAGAGAGCACATGCTTTCCCCTAATGTTCATATAATGCCTGGAGGCTGGAAAGCAAAAGAAGGGAGATAAATGAAGAGGGAAGGAAGAATGCAAATTGGCTGCAAGGCAAGTTGGTGGTTCATGATCCTTGCTTTGACTTTGATCTAGTCTCATTAATGAGCAATTTTGTGAAGCTGCAAGGCATTCTCTGGTTGCAGGATAAATTCAGCTTAGGTTGCCCATGCAGGTGTGCATGACACAAGAAGCCTTCCAGAATGTATGCATTCTTTCAAAAATGTGTTCATCATTTCATTTTAATAATTTAAACTGTTGTGGTTGAATATCACTTCAAGACATGAAGTATCAAATGTTAATGTAAGTAGTTTTGAAATTTACTGCTGAAATTAAAGGGGAGGAGAGAGTCCTGAATCCAATCCACTGTGAAATGAACAACTTTGCTGAGATGATGTAAACTACTTCCTGTTTATGATTACAGCTAATAAGGTTATAAGCAGCTGGTATCACCATAATTCCTACAAGAATTTTGATCCCATTTGAGGGTGAGTTGTGTTATATGTACAGTACTCATTAGCTGTCTGTTGTCTTCCTCTTACCTGGAAGAAAGTCTTACCAAAATCAGTTCCTCAAGTTTAGTTCTTTTTGGCTAAAGTGCTATACAGACCTTTGCTAAAAAGTAGAAAATATCTCTTGCTCTCTGCCCCCTAACTCTATACAATATTATCTCCTTCACAGCATTCATTTAGAAGAAGCAAGAAAGACTCTGCATGTTTATTAGATGGCCAGGGAAAACTGAGAGAACTAATCTTTTTTTCTGGCCTGTAAGATTGGCACAAGACTCCAAAAGGAATCTGTGCAAAAACTTATCTGATCCAAGCAGAGGTGTAAGAGGTAGGTATCAGCATTTGCATCTATATATTTGACACAGGAATAGAGGAGTGAGTAAGTGGAGTAATGGAATTTTCTGATATTTGCTTGGGGGGTTTTTGTTCATACAAATTAGCATAGTTAAATATTGAATTAATAAAAATATGTATGCCAAAAAAGAGTCATTGTCAAAATTTCCTACACACAGTCCAACATCTAAAAGCAAACAAGGCCCAAATCCCACAAAAACAACTGTTTTCATTGTACTGATCTGTTTTTCTCAGGTGGCCAGTACACTGTAAAACAAAAGAAATTAAAAAAAGAAGATGTTATCATCTAAAATTTTCAACATGCTTTGTAATCAAAAACTGAAGAAAATTTTGTGTGATTGCAAAATACCATCTCTGGTAGGAGTTCTAATCCTGCCCTTTCTTAGCTTTCCAGTATGTGAACTTAAGAATTATACCATTGTTTTAATACTATTCAAATTATTCATACATACATACGTAGTATTAGTATGTCTGCTTTCACCCTTTGAAACTTGGCATTTCTAAGCTGTCTTTTGTTTAGTTGAGATTTGTACTGCATGCTCTTTATAGAGTATCTTATAGCTTTCTCTTAATCATCTGTAGTTAATTGACTAGTTTGTAAGGTCAAATTAATATTTTTTATCAGACTGCTTCTTTTAGTTTTTCCAGAATTACATAATTTAAGCTGATTCAATATTAATTATATTCTTCATGTATCAATATAAAACAACTTAATCTGCATTTGCCACCTAAAATAGGGTTTTCCTAGCAAGTAAATGAGTGAGCAAGTATTGAATTCACAATGTTGTTGCTAAATAAGCTTTTTAAAAAATTTATTTACTGATCCTATCAGAGTAACCAACTGGATAGGAAGAAGGTGAGCAACTGATGTGTATGTTGGGCTGTTATACATACCTTAATTCTGCAGAAATCTAAGGATCTTAACTATTTAATGTATTTAATTTAGATTTTGCTGCAACAGGGAGTCTATTGGGAAAACACAACCAGCTAAGTGACAAACATATAAACTGCATTCTTACAAAACTTTAAAACCATGGCTTTAGGCTTTATTTATGAAGGAGCTTCTAAAATGCAGCTGTTGTCTTCATGAAACTGAGCTGTAATGTCATTTAAATAGAGTGTTTAATAGGTGATTTGGGCTACTGGAATATCAAACTGGAGCCTGGAGTACTAAACCCTCTTTCCCAGCAAGTAGGAACTGTTGAAGAAGGCCACTGAATTGACATACTTTGCACTTCACAAAAACTGATGGAGTATGGAAAACCTTTAAACATTAGCTGATCACTTTCTACCTAGATAGTGGCACACCAGTATTTGGAAATAGTTTTAGAGGAGATCTGCAGATTTTCTAAACAAAAAGGTTAGAAATAAAAGGCAAGTGAATTATAAGGCAGTCTCCTTGCAGTCAGTCAGGAATGCACATTATAATCTGGAAAGGTAGAACTTGAGCTTTGAAAGGAGCTTGAGCTTCCAGACCCAGGTAAGAAGAAAGCCATAAAAGCAGCAAGTCCAGTCCTGCTGCTACTCAAGTGAACAGCAGAACTGGTATTTACACTTGCTGGGTTTTGGTCCCCTGAGAATTCCCTGCTCCTAACGCCACCTGCTAGCAGGTCTGTGAATTGTAAAAGGCAAGGACAACTGGTCCTCCAGAGGACTGAGTTTAATGTCAGCAAGAAGAATCATGGAGGCACACACAACTAGATATTTTGGATGAGAAAGAGATTATATGAATCTGTGAATTAATATGGAGCTACCCAAGACAGATGGTGAGGCCAGTGAGGTGCTGATACTTGGGACATGATGTTCATGTTTTCTAGAACGAGTACCTGAGGGTCTTCAAGAAGAATTAGGAGGAATATCATACCAGATTTACTCAGCAACTAAGGGTATTATTCTCAAGATTGAATGGGATACAGTTAACATAAATATTTCCTTCTTTGTCTCAAATTTATTAATATAAAGTGTGTTGTATATGTAACGATGAACATTAGTTCCCCAAGCCTCAGTAAGATAATGATAAACTACTGAATTTTCTCTTTTTTCCTTCACCTTTATTGCTTAAATTCTAAACCAATTAGTTTTTGAGGCGTTTTGAATTAATCTGTCTTCAGAAAGAGGTAAAGAACAAATTGAAGCTATCTCTTTTAATATAAAAATCATCAGACTAAGCACCAGCATTGTAGAATGAGGTTTTTTAAAAAAATATATTATTTGTGAATGTATCTCTTCCTAAATAGACTAAAATTACTCTTCTGAACTATTTATATTCTATTTTCAGCATGAAGAATCTCATAGAACCAAATAGTGATATACTCTTATTGTGCCATAGATGTATTGCTGTTATTAATCTTTATATGGCAGCTGTAGATTTTAAATGCTTCTCTATGAAGGCTATAGATAATGCTTCTATCCAGAAAGATTGACACACATAATACTCTTTCTTAATAATATTAATGTTATAAATTATTCATAATAAATCAATACATAAAGTATACTATATTTGCATAATATTGAATTATAAATTAACTATTCTGACCACTTTAATGACTTCTGTGGAATAGAACTTCGCTTTGGTGGGACAATATGGGTTTGGGGGAATAAAGGGCTGGCAGAGTCCGAAAATTAGTGGGGATCAGAAAACCAGGACTCTTCCTAATGGTGGTAGTAGTCTGAGGTTATAGACCTCACTATGTAACTTATTTCAGGCACACATGGGTGTAGTTTCTGGGCCTTTTTAGGTCTCTTTAGGTGCCCACTGAAAGTATCTTAATTCAGTTAAATTTGAGCAATATCAAATGCATGAGAAGATTGTACTTGCCCAAGTCCCAAAAGATGTTTTTTCTGTAAATTACAAGTTAGGAAATATGAGAAATGACCTCATCTACTGAGGACAAAAGACTAAAAATCTAATTATATTTTTATTTTATTTTAAATTTCATGGGTGTCCATCCTCCCTCAGATAAAAAGAAATATGTGTTTGGATTTTAAGGATACTTCATCAGGTAATGAATTCTTCCAGCTTCTTGGCCAGACAGATTTGTGAGAAGCATTGATTGTACAATAGGTTATCAGCTTAGTATTTTTCCATTCAGAAGTTAGTAAAATTTGAAGGTATATTTAGCTGTTTTCTCTTGTTCAGTAGAAGTTAGGAAACACCATAATGTTTCCTCCAGATGTCCCTTACAAATCTGTTTTAAACAGGTTGTGTTTGACATAATGGGCAGGGAGAGCTTAGGATACCTAACAAACAGGAAGATAAATAGACCAATATGTCAGGGGGTTTGCAGTTTCATCCTTTTAGGTTGCATTTTTAATGCAATGTGATTCAAAGTCCCAAGTTTCATTGACCAAAAGTAGTTTTTTCACAATTTTGAGATCAAAAGTATATATTTTTTTTTCATGTGGATGTGGGCAGAAATGCCTTTTATTTGGTAAACAGAACAAATGAGAAAGTTCACTAAGATTGCTTGAGTTTTTTAAATACAGCTTCTTTTTCTTTTGAAATATATCTACCTAATGCAATATATTTGTGCATAGAAAAACAGCATCTCACCCTTTGCATGTGCTTACATCTCCCAATGATTGCACTTAAACATTTCTATTAAATACTTTAGTAACCAGTTACTTAAAATGCTATCAGATTTGAACAACAATATGAATATTTGCTTTCGGTAGTGGGTAGAAACTACTTTTTAAAGATTTATTTTTGCTGACTTATAACAAGGTATATTAATCTTGCAAGTTTTTTTGTGTGTACACATGTATGTGCATATTTGAGTACAGTTGCACCCTGAAGGTTTGTTTAGGTTCTCCTAGTCCTTAGTGAAAAAAATCTGGAAATATTAATTGATCAGCATCTAAAAAAACCCATATATAGTGAATAGAATAAACATACACTACATTGTATTTTATAAACTTACTTTTTTTTTTTTCCACTGACTTATGAAATATGCACAGAATACCCCCATGTTTACAATCTATATTACCATACCTTTGTTGTGATAAAAAGTATTATTATGTTGATTATAAATCAAAGTATAATAGCACAAAATGAATTTTTTAAAATTAATTCTTAGACTTGTAATTTACTCTCAGGTTTCTGTCTGTCAATGTCCTTGGTTTGAATGAAGTATAATTATTTCAAGTAGGGCAAAAATGTATACATACCCACAATAAACCCAATTTTACAAACCAGAAAACTGGAGGCCAGGTCACATCTTCCCCATTTGTCTGGCCCTAGGGGAAAAGAAAAGGAAGCATGATTATTCCTCAGCAGTCACAAATAGAGGCAACACCCTCTCCACAAAGCTTGATAGTTATCTTCCAATATTAGATATTGCTGACAAAGTATTGCCATGGACTTTTACTTTTCAAGGTTTACTTTATGAAATATGACGCTTCTTACTGGTTCTCGATACTTTCATGTGTTTATGCAGTGCTTTAAAAATAATTTGGAAACTGAAAAGTACTTCTTAATTAATTTCAATAAAATTAAATGTATAGACATGAGTGATAATTAATTTTTTTTAAAAATAGAAAAATTCTCTAACACAATAAAAATGTGGTTTTTATCATAAGCACCAATATTACAAATGTTTCTGTTTCTTTCAATTAGTAATTTTTTTTTTTTTTTTAATTTTAACATCTTATATTAGTGATTTCACTTTGGATTTCAGTTCACACTTTTCCCAAATGAGTGCAAAGTAGCTTTTATTTTTTTGTCTTTGCTTGGTCATTGATTAGGTTGAGACATTTCTAAACAAAAAGGAATGCTTGCTAGAAACTTTCATGGAAAAAAAAAAAGGTGCAGGCTTTCACATGTACTATTTTTGCATGTATTATACAGATGGTTTTGAACATGTCCTTACATTCATCACATGAGCTGATTTAGGGTTTGTGCTGAATAGGCATCTTTCGGTGTTTCAGCTAAATATAATTGAACCTGTACCAAAGACAAAGTGCTGCATGCAGGGATTGCATACAGTACAGCAGTTTATACAATCTGGCTTTATAAAGATTGATCTGATAAGAATAAAGGAAAATATGACTCAACTTTCATTCCATCTCAGATAGAGAGAAATGTGGAAAGTTTAATGCTGAACTGTGAAAAGATTCAGTAAATCACCACAAATCACTTCTACTAAGCCAAAACTGGGTAATTTACACAGCACTTTGTGATCTTCAAACAATTTGCAGTGTGCAATTATTCATGCCACAACATGGGGCCACAGCGTCCAAGCTGCCTGTTTGTTCTACGGCTGAAGCAGAGGTGTTTGAAAACTGCAAGACCCTACCAAAGGCCCAGAGATCATGGCTAATGTGACACCCCCAGGCCTAATCTTCTTAGAGCACTGGGATAAAATAAGTATCCATTACAAAATCAGCCTTCATCCTGCCCCCTTCTGTGCTCTGCCACTCTGATAGCCAACACGAAGACAATTGCATGATTCTGGGCTTAATCAGGTATTAGGAGCTAATGCAGTACGAGAAGAGGCTAATCTCCATATTTACTCCATCTGTACTTATGGACCTGACTTGCCTGCCCCCGATAGATCAAAAGGAATTGGCAAAAACCAGATTAGAGATGAAGAAAGGAGAGAGAAGTCCAAGAAGTGTAAGAGGCAAAATTCTCTGCTTTCCTCAGTTGTGTATATGTGTATTAAAGCCATGTGGCCTAATCCCATGGAAACACTTTCCATTGTATTTCTTTTTCTTCTCGTCCCTACCCCCACCCTCTATCTCCATCTTTAAATATGGAAATTGCCATTGCAGTTAAAATTATTGATAATTGTACCACACCATTTCTAAGGATCAACTTTTACACAATTAAATATACATATTTTTTTTAGATATGGATTTTATTACAGTTTATTATGGCATTTATTTATGACTGACACATAAATAGAACTCTCTTCTGGGTCCATTTTGAAATCTGATTAAAATCTCATAGCTAGGCAGAACTCATTAATTCCAGGTCTTTGTAAGTGCTCTTTGTAAGTACTACATAGACAACGTACCCTTCCATGACCTTAAGTTAAAATGAGTGTGAGAAAAGAAAAGAGAGGAAAAAAGTCTCTGTAAAATTAGCTGTTTTCCTTTTAGTCACTCAGAAGTAACTAGTTATCTTCTTTCTGTATCTTATCATCTATAATATCTTGGCATTCTCTTCTGAGGCTTTTGCTACAAGCAGATACTTATGATTCCAGAAACGTGGACAGATGGGTAAGGAAAAGAGAGCAAAGGAAATTCACACACTCACCACTGTTGGCAGTCACCTGCTGTTTGTAAACAGTGACATGTGGCCACCAATAATGACCTTCAAGCTAGGAAATGCATGTACTAAATTAACTCAAAGGCTCTGGTCACCTTGGGTTGGTGATGAACAAGTTTTATGAAAGTGGGATGCATTCCTTAGCAAGGGTGGAAGAAGCCTGTACTCAAAAGAGTGCTCAGGAAAGCTGAGGACATTTCAAAGGGTGCACTGTCGTCCTTTTTTGGAAAGCTGACAGACTCACTATTATTTTGACTCCTTACAAACCCCAAGTGGTGCCAGAAGAGAGCTGTGTTGCTGCCGATTTTTGGCAATAGAGCTCACCTCATTAGAGTGGATTAAGTCATGATGCTGAGAAGGATAAAAGGTGAAAAGCAAAAACAGTGGATGGTGAACACAGAAAGCTCAGAGTGTCATTTGTATGCTGACGCTATTATTGACTAGAGCCCATGTGGTTCACACTTTTCAATTACCGTCTGCTAGAAAGGTGGCCCATAATTGCAAAGGCTGATGCCAGTGCACCAAATGTCAAGGGAGCCTCCCTAACCCTCATCACCTTTTCTTGATGCTTGACTTGAAGATGTTCAAAGGCAAAAAGCCACAGCCTGCAGATCTCCCTGAGGAAGAAAAAGATGCCATTTAAAAAAATAAAAAGATAAAGCCTCAACAACTCAACCTCCCTCATTTAAAAACCTAGCGTTAAATTCATTATCCTGTGACCTTGTCCTTTACCCTCTGTTTAGCTAGGACATTCACTGGCATTAGTGAGAATTATACTGTGAAGATCCAGGGCAGGATTGCATTTTTTAGTTTTGTGGTGCTGAAGTTGTCCAGGTGCTGAACAGCGCCAAACTGACAGTGATTGCAAGAGATGCTCTTTCACAGGATTTTTAAAAGGTGGAAAATGGCCAAACTTAGTTTTCCTCTAAACTCCAATAGATGTTCACACTAACAGCACAATGTCACTTTTAACTGAGATGCATTTAACTGAGAAGCTTTTATTATGCCATCCCTGCAGGTCGTAGAATAGCCTGTGCACTTTCGCCCCCATTTATTTAAAAGCTCAAGTGCACTTTTTTGTACATCTTTATTTCACTATACATTATTTTTTCACAGCTACAACTAAGGTAGTTATTGAATGAAAACAATGAACTGTAGCTAAAACCTTTGACTCAAACATCCTCAGAAAACTCAAAGAAGATCCAAAAATTCAGATTATTTTTTATATCATTAAAAAACTAATGAATTTTACTTATGAGTGTCACATTTTTTTTTATTTGAAACATTATTTTGATAATTACATTTAATATCAGCAATAAATGCTGGAAAATAATATACTGTATACTGTATTAGAAATTTATATGACACAAATAAGGTCAACTTCTCCTGAAAAAAGATTTCTCTGTTTATAAAAAATACTTTTTCTGTGCTTCTTTTCAAGTTCTTCAAAATATAATTCTATTATATGTCTTTTTTATATTGAGACTTTTTATCATAGACAATTTTTTTCTTTTTTTTTTTTTTTAAAGTTTTTTCAATAATTGGACCAAACCCCTGAATCAGAAGAGAGAGTTAAACATGTGAGTATTAGCATCTAGTTTTTACAAAAGTGGGATACTTTGCCTTTGCAATGGAAGAAAACATAAGAATGACACACTGGTGATTATTAGGTAGATTTAGTGTCCAGTCATTAATCCAAAGTTATCTTCCAATCTTTTTTCCCTCAAATTCATTGGTAAAATTCTCCTGGAAGAATACTTTTGTTGACTAAGAGTCATATTGAGATATTTTAGATCCTGATTTCAAACCCTGGAAACACCAAATCAGTTTTCACTTCCAGTGAGAGAAGAAAAAATTTGATTCAGATCTTACCTGATGAAGCTTTAAGTCGCTAAAATAACAGAGTTCTATTGAATTAAAAATGGAAATTAAATTGCATTGAAATTTTCAATGAGCTGTGTGACCAGCTGGAATTTTAATGTATTTTCTGTCTGTAAAGTAAAGATAATTTATATTTTCTTTACTATGCTTTAGAAGAGCATAATTCTACCGCTGTCAGAGAGGATAGCAGACAAAATTTTCCTGCCAAACTTTTTGTGACCTATGTTCCTGCTCCCATTGTCACAAGTGACTTTATTTTTTGATCTTTAAAACAAATTTAATTTTGTTCACATGAAGTTTTTTTCTTAAACATGGTATTAGTATCGCTTTTTAGTTTGCAATACCAGCTTCAGCTTGTAAATTTGCAAGTATTTTAATCACCAAAAAGGTTTAAATCTGTTCATCCAGCCTTGAAGATTTTCATTTTACAATGAGCTTGAAAATACTTTGTTTTATTTCCCTCAAAAGGGAAAAAATATTTTTAGACATAAAACTTCACTGAAGAATTTCTTCAAATCCAATTGCACTGTCCAAAATTTTTGCAAATTTTTTTTCCTCTTCTTATTTCTCAGAACTTAACTGTTCTATATTTTGGGGAAATTGGAAAATCTTAGAGTGAAACTACTTGCCTTTCTCAGACTTTGACCTCTACTATTAAGTCAGTTCATGTCAAAGTTAGCATCTACTTTTTTCTCTCTCAGTAAAAGTTTTGATCCTTCAGTCTCCTCTCCCTACTCCTTTACAGTAACATCTCTGCAAATGGGCTAGAAATATGGAACAGCTTTACTTCTCTTATTTATGAGCACATTGTGAGACAATGCTTTATAAAATGCATCATTGTAATATAATTTTGGAATGCAGGTACTTTGAATTCACAAGTGATGATGCTGTGATCAGATAGTGGGCTGAACTGTTTTGAGTCAACTTTCAGAAAAAAAGGTTCTGGGCAAGACAAGGGAAAAAACATGAGAAATTTTGTGTTCTCCCTTGGATATTTGGTGGACTATATTAAAAAATACATGCAAGTTAAATGTACATTGTGAAGTGGAACCCAGATGTAAGGTGGAAGCTGAGAAGTGTCCTACTCTATTCTTACGTGATGCAGAGCAGCAGATGCAGTAGCTCCATGTGCTAAGAAGTCTCCATAAGAAACAGTCGAGGGGAAACTCTTAAAATTTAGGTAAATATTCAAAATTCAGAAAGTATTCAAAACTATGAGTCTTGTTACCAAAATTTTACTGTCATCCCCAGGAAAGAAAATAATCTGGATACCAGCTCAGAATCTGGGTGCTCAGCTACTGGTAAAACTTTTTTTAACTTTATACTTTGTTTTCAGTCTGCACATTGAAATCCCATAATCATCGTCTCATTTCCATCTTCAAGTCTATTCCACCATTCCACCTCAAATAAATGAATCTCTACTTTAATTTTGGACATTTCTCTTGATAAAAAAACCAATAGAAAAAATGCCAGGAAATAATAAGTGCCAAATGACTTTAATTTATTTATTTCTATGTTTCCCAAAAGGAATATTGTTTAAAACTTTTCTCAGAATAATTTTTGTGATTATCACTTGGTCTGTGATAAACCAAATTTTGCTATAAAGCTAGGCTTGATTAGACATGTATATTATATTTATCCTTAAATGGTGATTATGGTTCCTAGGATAAAATGTAAGTTTTCTTATATACAGATGACGAAAATACTCCTAATCTAGGCTAGAAAATTGTCACTGCTCTGAGTATTAAAACCAGTGAATGACTGTGAAGACCATAGGACCAACAGTGATAGTTTAGCTAACTTAAAAGAATTAATCAAGATGAAGTCCCGTTGCTCTTTTTAAAACAAAATTTCCTACACTTACTTGAAACACTGTATTTTTTCAGCTTTACACAATCAAATAGCCTAATAGCAAGCTCCTTCATTCTGTAAATTGTAGCTCTTAAGTGCCATGAAATTTGATACTAAATCTAAGTTTATTTACCAAATGGTTTTGACTATTGAAGATGCTGTCTGCATTCAGGGGATACTGAATGCCAAGAGACAAATATGAATTCAGAATTTCTAAGTCTGGGGTGTTCAGAAGTTGCAGGGACTTGTGTCCCTCTACAGTCTGGAAAAGCACCTATGCTGTTATGCTTCAAAAATGTAACGTCTGGTCTTCATAACCTTGTGAATAAGAAGTGATTAAAACATTTTGCAGAAAAATTCCAGTGAACAAGAAAGGACCACATTTCCTTGGAAACCGAAAACATTTTCACTTGATAGTCTTGAAAGTGGAAATGGAGGTAATATGCACTGTGTTTAAATTTAAAATTATATTTTAAATTTCTCATTTAATCCAATAGTACGGTTCAAAGAGTCTTTAAAAAAATGTTTATTTTATTTACAGTTTTTAATGTGGAAATTATTAGAATTGAAAAGCAACCAAATTTCACTCTCCTTCTTCCCAAGTCCCTGCTTACCACTTTTGAATAATTAAAACTTTGTTTGCTTTGAGGTAGATGCACCGATACTATGTGGATATGGAAAGGACATTTTCAAAGGCAAGTCATTGACAGTAAAAAAATAGGTTTACTGTTCCTTTTATTTGCCCCTAATATTTTCCCTTTTAGTTACTAGCAGCAGTGTCATATTAAATGACTTCCCCCTTTAAACTGTTAAGTGGTGCTAGTTCAGTTTTAGCAGTAAGTCGCCAGCAGACTCGGGGGACAAGTGCTATCTCCTATGGCCCTGAAAATTGATATTGAACATGGAAGGAAAAATCTCACAAGCTGATAGCAATTAGCTAAAAAGGATTTGCGACTCCATGATTCATCACACTAGGGGATCAAAGTCATTTACAGAGAGTGTTTCTACAGTCCCTGCCTGCTGCTCTAAAGATATACCTCTGTTTATCTCTCACACTGCGGTGTGACATTTCCTTTTTTAAGAGCCCATTTTCTTAGAAACGTAGCACTGGGCTGCCGCAGCACAGGCAGTCTTTGATTCTCCACTGACTGCCTAAATGACACGATGGCTCTAATGGCACAGCTTTAGCAGGAGCTTGCAAAGGGAATTGGACTTATTATTTACATAAGTGGACTAACAGGTCAGGTCTGGTACTTGCTTGTAAAAATGAGGACAAGGTCTTCTCATGGCAAGTGGTGTAAAGCAGGTCTCTTGGAGCTCTGTGAAGCTTTTTATGATTTTTTTGTACATCAGGAACACTAACTTTCAAAATTAAGCCTCACTTTCTAGACATGTTTTTAGAAATATCTTATGACAGAATCCCACATAATTTTATCAGAGGATTAAAAGCGATCTAGCTCAATACCAAAGACCTTTTTAGTAATTTTTTTTTCCAGAGAAGAATTACACTCCTCTATCCTTCCAAAATTCACTCTAACACATTGAAAACAGTCTAATTGGTCAAAATGTAATTGTGCTTTTATAATAGTATGATATCAAAGAAAAAGAAAGTAAAAAAAAAAAAAAAAAAAACAAATAACCATTACATTTTGCCACTTCCAGGACTGAAGTTTCTTTTCTAACTCAGTAGTAGGAATTTGATTTTTTTCTCAGAGCCACAACCTGAAATCATGGAGGTCTTATAACTTCTAAAGGCTTTTTTTTTCACTAAAGCTGGAAACATTGAGCTCCTTTGTGGAAGACAAAATGGTGTTTATTCAGTGATAATATTGTTATAGCTTTTCTCAGGTTTATTTTGGTCAGAGTTTTACAAAGGGGTGACATTTTCATTAGCCTGATCCTAACTGCTGGCTGTCTCACCCCTTTGATAGTGAGCACTAAATATGTATGAAAAGTTCACAATGATGTGGTGGTATTTACTCTCAAGTGGTGTCTCCTAATTAATACCTATTACTTTGTTGTGAATCCAGCCTTAGAAACAACAAATTTCCTAAGACTTAATGGGGAGGGGATAATATCAGGCTTGTCTGTGACAAAATTTGGGAGGACACACCAGGGTTACTGGGATATTCTGCTAGCGAGGACCTCAGCCTGTTGCTTTGAGACTCGCTCCAGAGGTAATAGGAGACAGCAGAGGAACACCCATGAAACAATTTAAAGGTGTATTCTTTTAAGAAGGTAACAAGAAGTTTGCAGAGGACAGCAAGCTGGTTGGTGTAGTTCACACGCCCTGAAGGACGGGATGCCACCCAGGGGGACCTGGACAAGCTTAAGAAATGGTCACTTGGTAATGTCACGTGGCTTAACAAGACCAAGTGTAAGGTGCTGTACCTGGGTTGGGGCAACCCCTGGTATCAGCACAGGCTGGGGGATGAAAAGATTCAGATCAGGCTGGCTGAGAAGGATTTGAGGGTGCTGCTGGGTGAAAGGCTGGACATGAATTGGCAATGGCTCATTTCCTAGCTCATTTCCTAGCCCAGAATGCAAGTTGTTTCCTGGGTTCCATCAAAAGCATTTTGACCAGCAGGGCAAGGGAGGAGATTCTGCCCCCCTGCTCTGCTCTCCTGATACCCCACCTGGAGTGTAGTATCCAGCTCTGGGGCTCTCAGCACAGGAAGGACATGGACCTTTTGGAGCAAGTCCACAGTGGCGGGGGGGAGGGCACAAAAACACCTCTCCTAATGAAGACAGGCTGAGAGGGCTGCGGTTGTTCAGCCTGGGGAAAGAAAAAAGAAAAAGAGGAAAAGAAGAAAAATTGTAGTCTTTCAGGACTTAAAAGTGGCTTACAAGAAAGATGAGAAGACACTTTTTGGGAGGACCTGTTGCGACTGGACAAGAGGTGGTGATTTTAAACTGAAATGATATATTTAGATTGGACATAGAGCAGGAATTCTATACAATGAGGGGGGTGAAACACTGGAAAAGACTACCCAAAAAAGTCGTAGATGCCCATCCCTGGCAACATTTAAGGCTAGGTTATATGGACAAGAGTCTGAACAACCTGATCTAGGGAAAGATCCAGGGGGAGTTGGACTATATGCCCTTTAAAGGTCCTTTCCAAATAAGCCATTATATTGTTCTATGATAATATAGCCTAGAAAATAATAAAGCCTGGATCTAGAAAGTCCTTTCTTTTGTTGAAACAAACCATTTTTGTTTCATTTAGTTTTCTGTAGCTGTGGAAACACTCTAAGTGTGTGGGATTTATATACCAGGGTGTAAATTTATTTACTTATCTTTCTATTAATTCAGTGGCTTAAACTAGGCCTATCCTAATATTTGCCAGAACATTTTGATATTTTGGAAATAATTCTTGTTAATTTTTCACATACTTTCATATGACATGAACAAGTATACCCCAGTTCTTCCAGTAATCTTTGTTTCATTTATTTGCTTTCCATTGACCCACACCTCCCCAGCTGCCTTCCCAGAAAACAGCTTTGTAAGTCCACTCAAATATCTGCAGGAGCAGTACATAGTGCCTATACCTGAAGGATCATGAATATGTAGCTGGTAAGACAAAGACTGCAAGCAGAACTTCATTTCAAATATGGAGATTTTCAGAGATTTGTATTTTATTTTAGGTGTTGGTGCTAGTATCTGCTACTGTGATTATTTTTTGTGTAGGCTGCCTCTGGTGGCTTCCTGCTTTGAATTTTTTTTCCAAGTAACACCTGGAAAGTGGTTTATTACAGCATTTTGTGTGTTAAAACCAATCTGCCTCAGGATCTCTTCTCACAGGAAGGAAATGTTCCTTTGGATTCAGTGCTGTAGCTTGCAGGTATCTTACACAGTATTACATGAAAACCTCAAAGTTTTTTGGCACGTACCTTGGAACCCAGAAGATTTGGAAGACAAACAATCAAGACACTGGTTTGTGTGCTCAAGAAAGGTACAAGGTGAATAAACCCTGAACTCAGATTTCTTGTATTACAAAGGCAGAAATGGATCCCTCATCAGCTGGGGAAATGTAGTCCCTCAAGAAGTGGCCATGTCCAGTCTCAGTCTGTTATCACATATGGTAAAACCAGCAGCATATTCCTGCAAGATGTTGATGTTGCTCCTCTTTAGAGCAGCAGCAGAGTGCTCTTGACAGTGTTCCCCCAGAGTCACCCTACCCTGCCACTGCCAGATGGTGCTCGCATCAAGTGCACAGCCAGCATAACCTGCTCTTCCCCAACCTGTGCGAATCCCTTGAAATGAGAGGCAGAGATTTTCCTTTGGGTCCTATGCAGACGAAAGCAAGATAATTTCTCCTCTTGGTGGCTGACTCATGTGTTTCCAAGTAAATTCCTGCAGCTGAAATTGTTGTGCAAAGAGAGTGAAAAGTGCTATTTAAAACCTGTTCATCCTGACAAGCGAAACAGGAGGGAAAAGTGACTTTTGAGGATATTCATTGAGCACCATTCTTGTAAACCAAAATGAGTATGGCCTGAGAGGGTCTAGTGGACTAACAAGATACTGAACTCACTTACTAAAAAATTCAAGGTCTGTAGGAGTTAAAATACATTAACTTCTATGTTTCTGATGCACTGGATAGGTCATAACTATACAAGAAGTAGATGAGAAAATAGGGTATGAATTGCACTGAACTCATATTCAAGAGAGAACTAAGGATTTAGAATGAATTTTTTCAAAATTTGACAGAGTTTGAAGGATAAGAAATCTCAGGAAAGCTCAAAATACTCAGCTGATGCATTTCTGCTTAAAAAATAATTCCTAGTTTCATTCTTGCAGAAAGAAAAAATGGTTGCTATATTTTTAGGATAATTTTTGCCATGTAGAAACAGCTTTAGAAAAAGGTACTTCAAATTTATTTTATTTTATTTCATTTTATTTTATTTTATTTTATTTTATTTTAAAATCTGGTGTTTATGAGATTTATCATTGTACTGGAACCTGGTAGACTTTAACATGTTTTATCTAAATTCATGAAAATATTTCCTACTACAATAAGATAATGATAAATTGAAATAGTTTATTCTGATTGTTAAACAATCTTGAATGTACTCAAATTTAACAAATCCAAACCCCAAAACCAGACCAGAAATTGTTCTGTGTCAGTGCTACAGCCTGAGAGAAAATAACTTAATTGTCTTGAGCATGTGAACTCCTAGAATCACAGAATATTTATTTTTATGTCTATCTATATGAGGCAGAAACATTAAAACAGGTGGTTGTGAAGCATCATGTAACTATTAAGCTACACTCACCTCAACTAAAAATCTGGCCTAGTAGCAGTGTATATGAATGACTATATTAATTAGTGAGTGATGTGACCTATATGAACAGTTCCTGTCCTGTCCAAAATGATTTCTATTCAGTTTCAAACTAAATTGCATTTCTGCATGTAAGCAAAGTTCATGACATGTTTATAAATATGTCATCTTTGGGCTCCAGTCTTTTCAAATGAACATTTAAGAGACCAAAGATTTCCTCAAAGAAATATGCAGGAAAGCAAGTAATAAAGAGACCAAATGCAGTTAATGTGTTTGTCATTACTTACCCACATGTGCCTGAAGCATCTCTTTTTGCTTAGTCTGCACATATGCAAAATGAAAAAATATATATTTCCCAGTCTTTATTTCTGGGCTTTTTGCATCTTACAAATGATTTAACTCTGAGACCAATTTATAAATTTGTTTGTAAATTACTTCTAGTTGCTTCCTCAATTAAAATTAATTTTTATCTTTAAAATGCATTCCTCCAATTATCTGCTTATTTTTTTCTCTCCCTCCAGCATAAGGAGGTCCTATTTCCTATTTTGTCATTACTTCCCATCCTTGTACTACCATTTTGCCTTCTCCCGCTGTATCAATGGTGGCAATATGACTGCTTATGGGACTGCTACATAAATCAGGAGACAGCCAGCTTTGTCACCTAAGGAAATGTAACATCAGATTGCATCCAATTTGTTTTCCTTTCATGCATGCACATGCATGAATCTACTGAGGTAACAAGGAATCCTATGAAATTGTTTTTCATCCTTGCCTTCACGTTTCATTTCAAAGTATGGCAATGGTTGTAATTATTGTGTCTTTTGTTGCATTAGATTAGTTTTTCCAGGATTATGCTTTGATACAATGTCAATGAACAAAAATTAATAAAAATTAGTGATGCCAAAATCTAAACCCCCATTGAAAGAGAAAGTTTGTACATGAAACTTGTGTTTTATACTACATTTTGCTGATTTTAAGATGGATTTTTCATAATATTTTATTCAGAATTTTTTAAATAATAAAAATTGAGCCCAAAATGTTATGCATTCAAATACAAGTGAAAGAAATCTCTGAACTATTTTTGATGGAAAACTGGGTTCTGTAATTCTTGTTTGGCAGATGTCATTTGTTTGTATAAAAGGCTTTCCTGTCTTTCCTGGTGGCTAATGTTCCTATGTCCAGGTATAGCATATTATTTAACCACATTTTTAAACACACAGTCAGTATAAGTCACTTCAGAGCATGTTATTAGAGCTATTTCTTGCCTCTGGCTGATGTCCCAGAAGAAGATGATAAATCATCCACTTATGCTACAGAAAGGGAAAAAAAAATCAATGTTCAAAACTTCCATGGTCAGCTTTACTCAGGACAACTAAACTCTACAGTGACAAAATACTGATGATGTCATCAATAAAGTAAATTAATGCAGTGAACAACTAAGAATTGTGAACTGCCTTGCAGCATGTTGTAGAACATGAAGAAAAGTTTTTGAGATCTAAAGTTGCAAACTCTAGCTATTTTTGGTCTCTTAGAGCAAGGTGAGATTCATCCTTAAAAGCCAGTGTCAGAGATTACAATTAACTTTTTTATAAGCAGAACACAAGTCTGGGCCATGGTCAAGTCTTGAGAATTTGACTCTTCTGCAGCCCACTGGTAAAGAGAACTGGACGACAACCTCCACGAAATCAATATTAGACATAGTTACATGTATGTGTTATTAGTCTGAATTCATAGAGGATTTCATATCCTTATTTTAGAACTGGATTTCAATAAACAAATAACCACTGAAAGATATTTAATTAGCTGGCTTCAAAATCAGATATTCCATATGAGGTCTTTACAAGAAAGCAGGTTCACATACTACTCATTAGAGTGACCCATTTCACATGTAGCTCCCCTGGCAACGGGCAGGGAATGATGGCCCAGACTGGTTTCTTCTAAATATCCCCCCTGCCTTAATCAGATACCAAAATAAATGGTTCCAATCTTACCTGCTACTGAAAGCAAATGGGGCTTCTAGATTAACATGTCGACAAAACCCCTGCAGTCTGAGTTAGTCTCAGGGCTGGCAGGGCAGTGTGCTAGTTCTAAAGGAATCCCAGTCCTAGCAAGAGCCAGGACAGCTGCAGCCAGTGAATATTACTTATTGAAGTGCACTTCATCAGCTGCAAAACTGAAGCATCAGTAATTAATCAGGTCAATTTCATGTCATTAATTATGCTTGCAGATTCAATGTAGAGCAAAAAAGCACTGTTCTAAAAAAGTTCCAAAGAGTAATAACATTACTTGAGAAGATAAAGGCAAGGCATAAACTCCAAGTTGAGATGGTTTAAAGCAAAATGAAAAATCTCTATATACATATAGGGACAACTGTATCCTGCAAGGGAGAGGAAATCACTAATATTTCCTTATCACTAGATTTTGTAATCAGGTTAGAACTGAACCTGAGAATCAAAATACTATATCCCTTGTAATTTAATAATACTGAATTGAGCAAATAATCATACACACATTTATTTTATGCAGTAACTAAAAAGCTGTGGATTATTTACCCTACAGAAAAGACATAAAAATTAAGCCAAAATAGCAGCTGATATACCAAGTATGAAGCGTGAGGAAAGTTGTTTCTCAAAGCAAATTTTAACCTTCCATGAACATGTGTCTTTGATTCAGGTGAAGGGCTGAAAGTACACCAGGAAATGACAAAAGTGAAATCAAAATCTGCCCTGGGTGAAGTGAAAATACAGACAGAGGTTAGAAGAGGGAGAATATGATTCTTGTAATCTGCTGTTTAGTTTTAAATGAGAGATATTTTTTGTTCAGAGTACGGAGTGCATCAGCAGAAGAGGATCACTGTTACATCCTATCCTGGCATTAATCTGACGGATATTGGGAATTTGAGTAGCAGGATGAGAGTGGGCTGCTCTGGAAAAATTCTGACAGCACATGAAAGGAGGGGAGTAAAACATCTGAAATCAGGAAGCTGGGGTATGGTCTTGATAAAGTTGTGCTAAACTGCTAGTTGTTAGCTGGTGAGCTTGTAAACTAGAATGATGTTCTTGATGTTAAAAAACATTTTAGTTCTGAACTAATTTAATTTATTGGAAGGGAAGGAAACAATTCAATTCTTTCAATATGTAAGAGGGAAAAGGAAACCTTGTTTTAAACTTAGTTGTTAGACTATCCCACTTCAATGCAGGATTTGAGATGATACAGATATATATCAATTAATTAATAAATGCAGTCTCTAGAATTTGATTGTTACTACTACCTAAATGTCAGGTGTATTCCCACAATGGCCTTCCTATTTTGGATGCTGGAATATCACCTTTCAACAACTTCCAGAGATGTCTTTGAAAATTTTTGTTCTTTTCTTCAATGTTTGTAACCCCTGAGTTTCTCATAGAACATCTTGACAGTATGAGCAAGAATTCAGAAATGGTACTATGATGGAAAGATAAAATATGATTTTTCAGAGATAAACTGAATAGGAATCAAAAGAACTAAAAAAGATTATTGTAGTTAGGACTTTTACCACTATAAAGGTAAGTATATGTATATATAATATCAATGTCAGGGGCTATTTAAGTCTAAATTCTGGATATGACAAAGGCATCATGTTTGTCAAGACAAGAGAAGAAGAGTTGATGTCTAAAAGAGTGGGAAAATTCTGGTTTGGCTTTGGTACTGAAGAACTACTTAGCAAATTCTTTTAGCAGTTTTAAATCTGTGCCTTTATTTCTTAATTTTTTTCAGTACTTTAAATACCAAAATACACCTTTCTGCTCTGCAGTAACCAGGGTCAGTTCTCAAAAAGTTGATTAAGTCATTTGCCAAGCTCATTTTCTCTACTTTTAATACAAATTACATTATTTTGTTAGTTGCACAGTTGCTTAAGGTTTATTTGAGCTCCAGAGTGGATGATGTCCTGTCCCCCTGAATAATTCTGATTTGGTTTGTCCTTCCATGTCTCCTTGTGAGACTGAGCTTTGTTCTGGAGAGGTATTTTCCCAGTATGGTTCTTAAGAAAGCCTCATGCAAATGAACAATGTAGTCTATACTTCCCTATTCATGTTACAGAACTCATTTCTTTCTGTGCTTGTGTACTTCTATGGACTCGGAAAGATTCATGTGGCAAATTTTTTTTTGTTCGCAAGATAGTTGAGATATATCTTGCCTTTGGTTTACATGAAGACTTTGTAGGTAAATTTTCACTGTTAAACACCTGTTTTTCTTGGGGTACCCTACAATCAAGCATAGGGTTTCTGGTTGTATTGTCAACATTACCAAAACCAGTAATTGTGTTGAACCTAGTAGAGAACTGGACATTCTGCACCAATACACAAAAATTGCAGACAGAATTCCTGTGCTGGAAAAGCAGAAGATGTGTGAGCTCTGTTGAATGAACTGACCCTAACCCCTGAGAGGGGAATGTGAACTCTTCTCTGCTTGCCCAAATCAGGCTCTACCCCTAGGTATTCCAAAGACTCACTCTTTAGAGTCGTTATTTGTCCTAAGACAAATAAAAGGACACAAGCCTGCACAAGAGCCAAAGTAAATGTATTAGAGCTGTTCAAGTTGCATTGAACACAGCATCAGAAAAATACTGGAAGCTTCGTCTGCATGCTGAGGCTAAAAATATCTCTATTTGTCTTCATGTGGCTGAAACAGTTCTAAAACAATAGTAAGAGGCTTAAAAGCTGCACAGCAATGAAGACGGAGATTCTTCTTTTTTTGGAAACTCCATCCTCTTATTTGTCTTTTTCTCATAATGTTGAGGATTTCTAGGACTGAGACTCTTACTCCTGGACACTTGGTTACCTGCTGCTGCATGGGTTTCCCATGATGTGAGAGTGTGACTGTCCCAAAAAGACTTAGGAAAAAAGTGCAAGTCAGTCATGTATATACTGAATATCAGAGAAGCCTAGCAATAGAGGAAAAAGAGCTGTTTCTGGGATAGAATTCCACTGTGTTCTACAGAGAGAGTTTTTCCCTACTCTGGTAATTTTTTCTCAGCAGTCGTGAATCTCCACCGCCTGTACCAAACCTTTTTCAAGCACCCCACTGCAAACAAATGCAACTAGTATTAATCCTGCTAAAACAAATATTTTCAATGGTGTTAATGGCAAACTAGATGAGCTGGGTTATATCAAAAGTGGTTAATTGAAATAATTAGTTAACATGAGGTCTTACCAGGTGGTATGCCCTCAAGCATATAGTAGTGAATTGTATTGCTTGAAACTGTCAAGAGAAACAGAGACTAGAAGCCCATTTTGTTGCAAATGACGTATGAGATCATATAATAATACCTCTGAGAAATAGTAAAAATGTTGATAAGAGATTTTATCATTTTTGCAAAGAATGTGCAAAAATTAATGTGGGGACTGGGCCACCAGAAATAGGTGCTGCCCTTTTCCTATCTTGTTAAATGTCCTTCCATAGCTTCCATAGCCAGGCTCCCAGCCAATTCAAAATAACTTTTTATGGAATAATGGTAGTATTGTATAATCTGGACTGGTGCTGAGTATTTGTCTTGTCCAGTCTATATTGTCTTTCCTTAAGTGGTGGGATTTGGTTAATGTTTGAGTAACATGGGAGTAGGGAGAAGAAATTACTTTGGTGTTAATGTCCTCCAAAACAGATTGAAAGCAGAAAAATGTCCTGAATTCCCATAATTTTAATTTCATAGATCCATAGTTGAGCTACTTAAGACTACCAGAACATGCCCTGGCAAAACCTTTGTATTTTTCTACTATAAACTAAACATAAATTCAGTGGTAGATGACAGATTACTTCATATACCATGCAAGCAAGCCTAGACAATAGCTTTAGCCATGACTGATTGCCTTGCTGTAACCCACTTTATGTTAAATGTATTCTTGCTGTTCAATTCCACAACTGTAATTTTGTTCTTCTGCACTGCTCAGCCCTCTGTGGACTAACCAGGTTCCTTCAGTAATGATTTCTTTTCTATTGTATTGTTTTCTGCATAATCAAGTTGGTAGGTAGGGGTTTAGGTGACACAGCCATCTGTCAAGTTCATTTGCTCTGAAAATGCAAGAAATAATGGCCTCTACATCTTGGGGCTATCTGTTATAAAGGAAGAATATCAGCTTTTACCCTGCACCATCTTCTCATCTTTTCAAATTACCATTTTTTCTACTTTCTATATAAAATACATAAGGTTCTCTTGACATGACTGATTGGTGAAAAAGAAAGCTATCACATGTCCACCTTGTATTGCAATTTATGCAAGCAATCCAATTAAGGAGAAGCAGCTAACATCCAGACTAATGTGCCTGTCGTGAAACTAAAGAGAATGGTGCAGACTGCTCTGCTCAAGTGTTATCACTGCTGGTTCTCTGACATGCTAACTGTTTTCTCCTTGAAGTTTGCATAATGTGTAAATGTTAGGGAGTTTGCATGCCACAAAGGAAAGGGAAAACAGTTATTCATTTTCCCTCCTCTAAAATAAAATGCTCATAATAATTCTTATAAGGAGCCTTTATCAAATTGTATCTTTTCGCTGAAATGACATGCTCCTGGTAGGAAAGACATAAAAAGCTGCCTGTGCATTCTTAACCTTTTTCAGACACAGTGGAAGCCAGCTGGAATAATCCAGGAATTATTCCAGTTTTCTCTGTAAATGTATGAAGGGGGCAGAGTGGTTTAAACAGGAGAACAACTTTTATCCAACATCATGACAGCAGAGCTGGGAACATCCTCATTGCTCTAGGTCAGAGGCACCTTTACATTGGACACATTTGCAATTGCCCCTCCTAAAATGCAGAATGACAATTGCTCATACTGAGCACAGACCTCAAACGGTGGTGTTAGAAACAAAACCACTTCCAGATGCCATTATATGGTGCTAGTGAAACATGAAATTTTCTGCTTTTATGAAAACATAATTATTAAGTGGAATGTCACACTTTTATCACACTTTCACCAAACCAATTCCCTCATCACCTGCCTCTTAGGGCCATTGACGTGTGATAAGACTCTCTGCTGGATGAGAGATTCCCTGACAAGGGAACAATTGCTGTTGTTCACAGCAAGTCAAATAATGAACCTGAACAGCAGGTGTAAAAAGTGATAAACCCATTCATGAAATTAGTTAGCATCAGTAGCCACCTACTGAATATTGCCAAAATATCAAATTAATCTTAAATTCTAAGCAAAATACAGAAATACTGCAAAGAAGCTATTCTGCTCTGTATTTCTGCCCCATGGTGCAGAATTTGATGTTTGTTGTGTCAGTGCTGTGTAACACATTTAATGCAGAATTGAAAATTTTTCTTCAGGTTGTCCATAGCATTCTATAAACTGTGCTCTGTCATTGTCACAGAAGCTGGGCATGAAAAGCCATGCTCATCCCATAAAGAATTAATTGTTCTATCCAAGCATACCTCTAATTCAAATTTCATGCACTGCTTCACCACAGAATAATACTTTCTGGACCATATACATATATGTTTCTTTTTAGGGATGTATTTAAAGCATTCTAGAATTTGATGAGTGTTGACACAACACAAATCTTGTAGAGCATTTATAATCAATTGCAAAGGTGATTTTGGAAGTAGAGTGTAATGTGCTTAATGTGATTAACTTAACCTGTTGAAGTCTTGACTCAATACATATTGCTCTTTGGAATGTTCAGGAAAATTCCATTTCCACCTGGGACCAGCCACAGTGCCTAGACATGTTGTTTTTCTGGAAATCATTACTACTGGCTAAGTAAGAAGTCTGACTTAGTGCCATGCTTTGTTCCTGTCTTCTAGATTTTGAGATATAATCTCACAGAATATAAAGTAGTTACAAGTCAGTTCACAGGTGGAAATGAATGTCCACTATTTCAGTGTTCAATGAATAAACATGGAAGTAGAAAAGCATCAGCACCACGTGTGAGTATCTTAACTCTCCCATGAGTTCTTTTTGTCTGTCACTTACTTGTAAACCTTTTAAAGATGTCTGCTTATACTATTTATATAGTAGACCATATCTCATTATTCCTATTGATCAGAATTTCTAGTTGATGATGCCTTCTGAAATTTTACAATTTAGGATTCAAATACTTGGAGAAAAACAGCATGTGATATAACTACTAAAATTAAAATGATAATTATGTGAAAAGTTAACCTCATCTTTATTTGTGCACCATGAAACACACATACCAAGGGACACACAGCTCCCATGTAATAGGGTTATACTTTGTGAAATTCAAACTAGCTATAAACAAGTGCACCTCCTGTCAGAATTGCTTTGATCTTGGTTATTAAAAGAATCTTAAAAATAGAAAAAATAGACCTGGACTTAAAAAGATTTGAACTAGATCTGGGCTAAAACTGGCACAGAAAAATAGAACCAAGTGTTAAAATACTGCAAGGAAACTTATGATGCCTGCAGAACAAATGCCATTTTCACAGAGAGTGTGCTATAGGCTGCTCACATGAAAGTGACTGGTTTTAAAGCTTGCAGTGGGGATTTTTAAGAAGCATGAACAGCCAGTTGAAAGAGTGATAAGCAAATGACTAAGTGTAATTCTGGATTAATTAACTGGGAATTATTTGTATGGGAATAGTTGATAGAGTTCTAGAAGGCAGAAAACATGATGCCAAAGAATCAGAAAGCATCTGAGGATGAGAATTCACCATCATTATCACCACCATCACACCATCATCACCTTGCTTCGGATGCTTGGGTAGATTTATAGCAGGGTCAGGTAAAAGAAGTAGAAATAGGACCAGCAAGTTCAAGTGGTGTTGTGAAACAGCAGAGATACAGAGCTCTACATATGGATACAGATTGTCCAAGAGCACCAAGGCCTTTCCACTCCCTGTGAAGATAATCCTTTTCTTGGCTCCAGTGACCACAAGTTATGGACACTGTTCAAGTTATTTGTTCTTCCACAGGCAAAATTGCACACCTAATCCTAGACTAGTTACTTTCAGAGTGTTAAGAGGGCTTTGCTGAAGACCACAAATGTGGGCTTTGGCCTTTTACGTTACATAATTCAGAAACCTTTGCTCCCTGTTTTATGCAGAATTCAATTTAGGTATACATATAGTATAGTTAGACTAAAGAACTACACTCTACAAAATAGCATTCAGAATGACTTAAAATGGTTTATTGTGCTATTAATACCTCATCTGGATTTCAGTGCACCATCATTTTCACAGTATTAATTAAGATAAACTATTAAGATATATGGTTTATTAGATGACACAGTTTTTACCGTGATAGACGACCCACAACTGAGAAAGTGAAATCTACAAAATGTAAGGCATTTTAAAGGTATGAGATTTCCAAAAAAGTGATTATAGTCTTTCTGAAAAAGCAGATTTTTTTTCAGCACCTCTTAGCTGAGCTTGTGCAGTCACTTATTCCTTTTGATACTACCAGTTTCATGAAGTATTTATCTGCAAAACCCAGGTCTAATCTACACAATTATTAACACTGGATGTTGTGTATATCCCTAGTAGATAGAACAGATTCACTAATTCAAGTTTTGATTATTAGAATTATAATTTTAAAGAAGATTAAACCTAGAAAGAATTGAAAAGTTTATGATAACTACATTCTCTAGCCAGCAGCTGGTACCAGATTTAAGGTACCATAAATTTCTAACTTATTTTTTCTTTTTAGATAGAATACCTGCCTTTCCCCCAGTAATATCTAAAAACTTTAAGCAACTTCATCTTCAAATATTTAATGCAAACATGACATCTAAAGTGTATATTAATGTTTTCCTGGGACCCCAAAAAGCAACTATAAACATTATAGTATGGTATAGTATGGTATACCAGTATACCATTTATACTATTTGTACTGTAACATTTATTTCAGTAACCATTTATACCAGTATCAGTTCTAGCCTAACAGCTGTTTTATTTTATTATCTGTTAGCAGACATAAATCTAATCTTTACTAATAACATACATTCAGTGGTATAATTACCACATGCCACTTTGATGTCCCATTAGAATTTTTGAAGTGAAAGGAAGCAACCCAAGGTAGACTGTGTTAAGCAAGTCTGACCACATCAAATATATATTTTGAAATAATTAAATTCAGTTAAACCCCAATCCAGTGCTGTAAACAAAGAAAAACCTTGTTCCTCACATCTGTTCTTAGAGGAGTGCTTAGGGCCTGTGGGACAAAAAAATATAGCTGGGTGAGAACTAGATCTTATGTTACAGTGAAAAATACTCTTTTCCTTTTATTTTTTTCCCTATAATGAAATGGAAACATATTGTTAAATATCTTCTCTTAAAATGATTGAAATATATTGCTTCAGATTTATTTTTTTTAATAATATGATATGACATAAATGCAATGAAATAGAAATAATTTTTAAATGGCAAATTTCACTTTCAAAATAACATATTTCAAAGTCTGCTTTAATTTTTTTTAAATGCAGTATGTCATGAAGAAAAATATTTCCATGAAACATAATCTTTTGATGAATTTGTAAATAGGACTTATAGAGTTTGCTGTTCAGAGTTTTAAATTTTTATTAAAATCTCAAAAGGGAAAAGTTTGTCATTTTTTTACACATAGATACAAAAAAGATTTTTCTAACTATATGTTGTGGGAAAGAATAATTTTAACCAGTTTTATTTGAAACTTAGTACCTTCTGACCCTCTGCACAGAGTTCTGTCCCTGGCATAAAAGTAATTTCTAGTAACAGTAAGCTGTGTTTTGCATCTGTGACACACTCTCAAAGAAGAATTGTCTCACAGGGTTTTAGAATTATGTTCTGAACAGCAGATGTGTGGGCAAATTTTAACATTTCAAGAGTGATATTCCTAGAATGCTTTGGATTGGAAGTGTTGTTAAAGAGATCATCCAATTCCAACCCCACTGCCATGGGAAGAAATACTTTCCATGAAACCAGGGTGCTCAAAGCCCCATCCAGGCTGGCCCTGAACAATTCCCAGGATGGGGCAACCACAACCTCTCTGAGCAACACGTTCCACTGTAGCACTGTCTTTTTCTAAATAGGAGATTAAGTTTATTGGCAGACACTGAATGTATTTCAGCATGTCCTTCTGCTTGAGAGGGAAGATGTAACTGGTCACTGGGTAGGTGACATATTGCTTCTATGCAACACAGCAGCTCCTGGCTCTGTTGACTCCAAAATTTAGTGAGGACCAGAAAATGGATTCTGCTGCCATTCTCAGGAAGTTTTGGCTTCCTACCCAGTTGTGTTCAAGAGAATATCTGTGTGAGGTGTCTTGTGGGCTGCCCCGGACTGTATCCTGCAGGGTGACCTGCTGCTGGCCAGTTGACGGTACCCAGATAGCATAATAAAACTCCACCAGGGACGAGAGGACTCTCAGGCTGGGTGAATCCACCAGGGTTTATTGAGGGAAGGTTTGAAGGACGAAGGAGGCAGGACAGGAACAGGAGGACAACCACAGGTGAAGGGTGGAGCACTGAGAGCAACTGTTGAGGGAGAGACCAGGGTATATAACTGGGGGTTGGTAGGAGGGGTTGGGGTACAAACAGTCCAGTGAGGGAAGGGTTCAGGGGAGGAGCTAGGATGGGGTGACATGAGCAGGACCAATGCGGGAGAAGGGAGGGAGTGGTTTTCTAAGGGAACCAAAATGGGGGAACTGGGAACAGAGAACTTTCCAGAACTGGGGGAGAGTACAGTAGATGACAGGAATGAGCTTATTTGCATGGGGACACAGGGAGCTCTGGCAAATTGCCTCGCCTTCTCACTCTATCTTAAATGAAGGTGTTCTCCCATGGCATCCCAGAGCTGCCCTCCCCATGGGCATCTCCCACAGTGTCTGGATCTGGTTGCGGGTATAACACCTCAGGTTTAGTTTCATGGTATCTCAGCTTGGAAAAGCAGAATCTGAGATTTTCCATGTTGAGAATTCTATTCTCAGATATATGATTAGCAATGTATAAAGCCTCTCAGATTTATAAAATGGACAACTCTATCTCAAAGAACCAGGCCTTCAGAGACTAAATAAACACATTTTTGTCATGTCAAGAAATGGGTAATTTTGAAGACAGTGAATGACACTTCTCTGGCAACTGTGCATTTCAAGCCCAGCCACTCCAGGTTAAATCTAAACAGATTTTTAAAAAAATATTAAAAAACAACTGAATTAATTTTGGGGAATGGTAGCAAAATTTTCATTGAACCTTTCTATGAAAATTCAGCTAATGCCAAATAAGCATGATGAAAAATAATAACACTAATTCAACAGCATCAAAAAAGAAAAGCAGGAGTGTGTTATGGAGTCTTGACAGCCTCCTTGCTGGTTCTATATCTGTGTATATGGCAACTTAGATCCTCTAATCAACAGGGCTCAAACATATATGGTAGCTTTAATATAAGTTTCCCCTTTCCTTTTGTCACAATTTTTATGCCATTTTTTGAAATTGCAACAGCTTTATGTTTCTCTTCACTATTTTATTTTTGGAAGGAGACTGTAATTTTCCTTTCTACAAAAAGGGTTACTACAAGGAAGTATTTTATAAGTTGCAGCTTTAAAAAAGAAAAGAGAAATAGTGAGAAAGGAAGAAGACAAATTCCATAAACTTCCGCATAAAATTTACTCTCTGACACTTATTAAAGATTCTGGTTCAAACTCCTACCTGTGATAATCTGATATCCTAAGATAAGATGCTTCTCAATGTTCTGTGTGGTTTATTTGTGAGATACTTGCTTTCTGTTGTTTGACTGTTAAAATACAATGTTATTTTGGTGTCACCATTCAAAGTTTTCCAGATGAAAACTGGAACAAAACATAATATTTCAGACTGTTTGGAAAGTGCCATTTCACCAACCCCATATCAAGAAAAAAAACCAATTCAGTCCCAATGTTCCCCTTCAGATAAAATTCCCCTTTCTTTAAAGAAACACTTGCCAAAATAATGAATAATTTGGCAAGCAAGGTTTGTTCCCTGACATTCCTTCTTAAAATATAGCTTCTGTCTCCTTTTAATTTGGACACAGCCTCTTTGCACTGAAGTTGTCTATTCCATGTGCCTGATTTTTCCTGACTTCGTTTTATTTCAACTAGTCTTGCCGATTTATGTTGTTTTTTTCACTGTTAAAATTACCAGCATCCTTCCTTTCAGGTGTTTTAGCAGCTTTATGCTTTGGAAAATGGCGGACAGCACATTTGTTTTGAATTAGCTGAATTTAGACAAGATACCATAAAAAGCACATTTTAAATCTTGAATAAATTGCATTTTGCAGGTTGATGACATCTCATTTGATCAAATAATGTTCTTCCTCCCCACAGCTTGGAATGCTGAGGACATTATGCATAAAATAACCCCACAGGATAAGTCTATAAATTTGCTACGGATGTCTATGGGGTAAAGTGCTCTTGGAAAACAAACTGAGTTGCAGAAATAGACTCACCTCTTCTGTCAGCGCTAAGGATTTACCATACTAAACACTGATAGAGGGGAGAAGACCCAAAAGGGGAAAATTGCACACCTGGGAAGAGAAGGAAAATTTTACTAATGTTATTAGGAAACTGTCCAGGGAAATAAGAGGCACCATTGAGGGAAGAATGAAACTGAGAGTGGTGGAATGCCAGACCCAGGACATAATGGGAATAGAGCGGGCAAACTGGAATTAGGAAAAAAAAGGGGAAATTAATTGCAAGGCACTTAGTAGAGAATACTGAGATCCCATTGCTAAGGGGAAGAGATGACTGCTTGGTTAAAGTGAGTAACTTTAGTGAGAAGTGAGAAGGCATAAAGATGGTGGTGATAAAGTTTAGAAAAAAATTGAATGCAGGTAGTTATAATTAGAAAATCTGAAGAGTGGAAGAAGCAGCATATCCAGAAGATAGCAACAAACCAAAGTAGATAAGATAAAAATAGAGACAAAATTAGTTTTGTAATAATGAATCCAAAAATTAAAGCATAGGGCAGAAGAACAGAGAAACCTACTACTGTGCCAGTTCCTTCAAACCTTGGAAAAACATGCTTGTTCCTTGCTATCAGATATCTGGAAACCATGCAAGAGGGAGAGTGTTGTTCATAAAGTTTATCCAATATAAAATTTTAAAGTGTCACCGTTAGTTAATCTATCATCCCAAGATATTGCAGTCTGTGCTGGGAATTTAAACCTTCCTGCTAGCAGACCACTTTATGGCTTTTGTTGATTTGAATCTAAGAAATTGCAGGAAATATACGTAGAGAGAGGATATATACCTAGTTCTGATAATCCCTTGTCTTGGGGTAGTCAACCTGAAAGGACTCAATAGAAATGGTATTGTGGGCTTGTCTGCATGTAACAATAGATACTTAGCAATTAATGTCAAGGCTTTTCACTTACTATTTATTATGGAAGGATTCTGCCAAAATATGTTATCACAGACCTCTCTTTACATCCTTCATTCCCTGCTGCTCATACAACCTATGATCTATACTGTTTTTCAAGACAAAATTCAAATTAATTTTTCTGTGCTAAAAGCTCAGACCTACATAATAGGTAAGCCACCTGGAAGGAGGGAATAATCAGCCTGGATGACTCATTTTTGCCTCTTATATAAATTATTTAGTAAGAGAGTAATTTAAATGGAAAGTTTTCATGATTCACATAGTTTCATGCTTATATAAAATATGAAAAATGCATTGTCACAAAGAGCTTTTTGTGAATGTTATCATAAGAATGGCAGGAAGGGAACCCTAATCTAAGCCTAAAAAAGATCTAATAGATCATATCATATTTTTGTGGGAGAGAAATATTTGCTGTGAACAGATTGACAAATTTTTACTTTTTTATAGAGCAGGAGGATAACACAATTCTGATTGTAGGGCCTCTGAGAATATCTATTTTTGTTCACTGAGAAAAATCAATAACCCTTTTTTGGAAGGATTGAGACATAGAATACCTTTTTTTTTTTTTTTTTTTTTTTTTTTTATAACAGCGCTGTTATACCATGAAAACACGCCAAAAAGTCTTGGGGAGAGAGGCAGAATCTATTAAGAAAAGCATTCATTTCTCTTTATTATTGGCATAACTTCCATAGCAAAAGATGCAAAATTGTCAAATTATTTTATTTTCCTCACAAATTTACTTGAAGTTGGGTCATACCCAAATAACTTGGTAATCTCCCACCTGTAGAGCATTAACATAGTGTATAGAACAGCAGATTTATGACTTGTTCCGAAGACAAGCATGAAACTATATCTTTTCCTTTTACTGAGAGGGCCTCTGCATGAGATGAACTAATACATTGCTGTAGCCTAACATACTTGTTAGCTATTTTCCCTTCCTGAATTAAAAAATTGAATTATGTACACTCAGTCTAGTTACTGAACCTGTAAAGTTTATTAAAGTTTATCGACCATGTGTATACACTTCAGGATTTAGGTTCAATTGCTTCTTTCAAGCTGGAACATTGAATTAAGATGCAGTGCCTTGCTGTGGCTCTCATGGACTCCAACTGAGCTACAGGTAGCAAAAGTCTCCTTCAATTAGACATAATCATCACTCACAGTCAATAATTGTGCTAAAGGCTGCTTTCAAATCTGTGAGGGATTCGCATTTAATGTACTGATTCAGCTTGTCTGAGCCAAATTCACTGTGTACTGAAACCAAAGCAATTTAGTTCTTGCCTACGGCCCTTTTGGCAGTTCATCTAGTACTGAGCACTGTAAGGACTGTGAGATACAATTTAATCTGAGACATCTGTGCACAGACAGGACCTTTTCCGTAACAGAGAAAGACTAAGTAATGGCTAAGCTGTAGTTTTATGTGAAGAACCAAGCCTTATCTCTCCTCTGAAAAATAAAGCATTTAAGATATAGTAGAAAGCCAAATGAAAAGCGAAAAGAAAAAAAGAAGAAAGAAAAAAGGAATAAAAAATCCTTGGATTTATGAAATGCACACTGAGTCTGCTAACAGCTTTCCTTGCTCCTAACCACATAAAGCACTTGAGCTGTGATCCTTGGATTAACCATTTAAAGATATTATACTTATCATCAGCTGCAGCTGACTGGAACAATCTTTATTAAATATGAAAGGCTCACTGCTTGTGATTTTATAAAAATATCAAAATTTTCACTGTATGTATTTTTTTTTGCTTATGATATTATTGGGGAAAGTGCTGTAATATTTATATCTTGTATCATCCTGCTGTTAGATGCTTGATATTTCCAGGAAAGGCTTAAGAGTGCTGTACTATATATCATATTGCATAGGAAATTTTAATGATAGTGACCCAAGTGCTGATAGTGTATGTCAAGTTTTGCTGACTTAAACCAGGTTTTCACCTTGAGTTTGCACTCAAGTATTGTGTGATCTCTTGACATTTTTCTTCAATAATGGAAAAGCTCTTTATGATGAAAGAGCCATTCTTGGTGTTTCTTCAAAACCCCTAGCAAAACACTTTTGTTTATATGAAAGCAAGTCAGGGAGCGGGCTGGAAAGGTGAAGACAGCTCTGTGGTATTCACTAGTCACTGCCTTGTTGAAGGCCCTGCTTTTATGGAGCAGGAATCAACAGTCTTCCTTGGTCAATACCTGTTTGGCAAAAACATGGCTAAGAAGATGAAGTCCTATCCCGGAAAATAGTGAAAACGTACAGTATAAAAGCTTGGCTTGTCAAATCTAATTATGGTAGAGGCTCTGAATTATTGAGATGCTGCAAAATGCATCTGCAATTTCTTTATGTGAGGTTATGTCCAAATCTGTTACAAAATATTATCTGAGATTTTCATTTTTGGTCAAGATATGATGCTTTCAGTGGAATCAGAATTTTCTTTGTTCATTTCCTGCAACAAACAAAGCAGTCCACTGTCTTCTTTGCATGTTATTTGGTATATCTAATGTGTTATGTGTCATACAGTGTGGGGACTACAGTACCTGGGCACCTAACATAGATTTCTGGATATAGTAAACTGCAAAGATAGCATCCTGTAACATCTGGGATTCTATCTGTATGCTTACCAACATGATCCATTAAATTTGGGAAAATGTTCATCATAGATGATGACATATGTAAAAAATAGAGGCAAAACAGAAAGTCAACCCAAAATATCTCTATTAAAGGTTTCAGCTACAAACCTTCAGAATTATAATTATTTTCCCCCTTGCCTCCATCTGGCTCTGAATTTTGCACTGCTGGCAACTTGGATGCCAAGTAGAAGAGGAGATCATTCTGCCATTCTGTAGTTGGCTTCTGCCTTGAGAAGCAAGTCCTGAAAGACCACAGCATGTGTGGCTGTGGAGAGACATTCTACATGTCCTCCTTATCAGAGGAGTTTTGTGAACTTGAAGAAGAAAACCCACGTTCCACAGCTACATAAAACGGTGTTTCTGTTCCTTTCTTGGGTCTGAATTTTAGTGCCTTGTGGCAGGCAGTGGCTTTTTGTTCTTTATACTAGCTGATAGTCACATAAACGTAATGGATACCTTATTCATGGCTAGACCTGCTACATATTAAATACATATATTTTTCTTGCTACTTGTTTTGATTATATTAAAAATTTCCTACAAGGAGAACATGAAAGAATAAAAAAAGCTTACTTGTCTCCTCTGATTCAATGAAGGCTGAAAAGATTATATTTCTCGCTGTGTTTTCATTGTCCTTGTTTATTCATCAGGACAGAAATAAATCAGGGTCAGAAGAGAGATTTTTAAGCTAAGCAATGAACAGTATTAGCTCATGAATAAATTGCCCTAAGAAAATGCAGGTTGGAATTATAAGAAAGACCACCAAGAGTGTATAGTTCTAAGTCAGCCTTTAAAATGGTATAAGAAAACAATCCTAAACCCCAGTTTGGAATCATCTTAAATGGACATTTGAAAGGTGATATAATTGCACAACACAAAAGTCTCATCTTAACTACAGAAAGAGAGTTTTTCACTCAGAAGATCCATTCCAATCCTGTGTTCCCAGAAGTAAGTTCCACAGGTGCTGCCTTGCAAAACTGAAGTTCCAGCAGAAGATAATTTACACCCAGTAAACTAATGCAATATTACCTAGGGGCTTCTGACTTCCTATTTTTTGTTGCAGAGCTCTTCAGTGTTTCCTTGCAAAGCACACAGTGACTGGTTGAAAGGCATTACATGCAAAAGATGTTTCAATGTCCATTATTAACTTCATTTTTCTTAATCTGTAATCTGAATCTTTAGGTGATTCATAGGGCAGTTAGAGACCAAGTGGACAGATTGAGTCCTTGAGGGAAAAGTAGTACTTTTTAATATTTCAGCCAGCTGGAGATTATAAACAGTACATGTCAGTGAAACATTTGTTAAAATAAGTTCCTCATGCACAGCAACTTTCCCTTTCTTTTTATTTGCAATATTAACTAGAAATTATATATTAAAGTAAAAAAAAACCAAATATATCAACTAATTGTATCAGTAGTATCTGCCATATCAGAAAAGCTTCTGAACATATGAAATTTCCTGTTGCAGTTAGCTTGTATAGTTTCATTTTTGACATCTTATATTTTTTCATTTCTAGAATCTTATTATGTTTTGCGTCTGTTATTATGACTGCTATAATTTTTAACATGTAGGTTTTACATGGCTTGACTTGGAATTTGATGACGACAATAGATAAGATGTAGTCCACATCCACCTCCATGTTTTTGAATGATGAAAAAGTTTCAGTACAAATAGGAAATCTCAGATTCAATTCAGCAAATTCTTGAAGTCAGTAATTCCATTTTCAGATGTGAAAATTATAAATTATTTCATACCACTGCAAAAAAGAAAGGGTAAAATTAGGAAAATTCTAGGGGAAAATACTAATTGAACAGTTTATTCAGATAATATACATATTTGTAGAATAATAAGTTCAATAAATGGTCTTATACCCGTAATAAACCTAGTCAAATACAGAGAAGAAAAGTAATTGAATAATTTATTCAATGAAAGATGACAAAATTCACTGAACAGTACTTAGCTCTAATTTTTTCTTAAAATATGTAGAGAAATATTTTAATATGTTAAGGTTTTTCTTTTATCCTGCTTTACCCTAAATCTCAACACAAATCTGAGTTTAAAAATACTTAAGTCCTAATGATAATCAATCTTTCAAAGCTTGTATGAGTTTGGATTTTCTTTTTCATAAGTTCTCCAGAATTTTTAGCAATGTTTAGTTGCCGGCAATGTCTGTAATCCTTCAGAATCCATCCTCAACTTTACAAAATGTTATATAATAATTTTCTTATTAAAATCATAGTCCTGACATATATTGTTTCTAATAGCAAATAAATGAAAAATGTCTTCTTACATACTTATTAACACAAATCTCCATCTCCTGTTCATGCTGACAGTGCACAAACAATCCTTGTATTCCAAATGCAAAGGCAAATGCAAGTACAAAATTCAGTGTGTGCAAAGAAACCCATTGGGTGCTAAATGTTAATTTCCCCTACGGTCCCCAGCTATTCTCATATTCAGCAATAGAAAATGCAATGTCTGGCAGACACTCAGAGCTTAAGGAAGGAAAGATAGACAGGGCATGCCATGGGTCAATAATGGATGCTATTATCAGACAAGTGGGTCACAAACATTGCCTTGAAGATATTAAACTAATTCTGCATGAGAAGTGACTAGTTCACTGATAATTAGCTGCATTTTTATGATGCATATAATTTCCGTGATGCCACAACATCTGTGCTAACACTATCAAAAAGATGATAAAGATGAAAGTAGCTAACCTTCAGGTTAACTCTAATTGGAATACCCTTAAATTAGGGGAAATGACATCTAACTTTAATGCACAGTAACACCCTTATCTTTTTGGTCAGGTCCTGCTAATTTGTTTGTGTACTGTAAGTATCAGTCATTCTTTAATTCTCTTGTGTGCTGTATGCTGTACCCTTTAGCTTTTGGATGAAATTTAATATCCAAATTTTACATTCTTAATGAAAAAATTATATTTTAATTGCTCACCGTTTTATCTATGCCTGACTTCTCTTCACTGGCATCTCCAGTCAGGAACCCCAGACCTATCTGCAATATGCTTTGTATTTAATGATTCACCATGCATATTTTATTTATTTGCATAGCAGTTGAGGATACAAGTTTTTTAGGACTTCAGTAGCAAAAATAGGCCAAATGAAATGGGGAAACATGAAATGAGTTGACTGGTTTCTAGACAAGAGGAAAAGATCGATTCTGAAACAAGTTTCATTATCCAGTGATGCAGCAATCAGCAGTGGAGAGAGAGTGATATATTGTGTTGTCTGCTCACACTTCTCAGGTGAAATCACTGCTGAATCTTATTAGGATTTGTTATGGCATGATCAATTCATAAAATGAAGAAATCCCACACAGGAGTGGGATTCATCTCAGCTAACTTTCATTGTCCATCTCAGCTAAATTTCATTGGTTTACTTTGATCTAAGGTTTCATTATCACCAGTTAAAAGACACAGAAAAGGATCCCAGATAATTAGACTAGACTTAATGTTCAGCTGTCTATTCATTGTTCTAAAATTATAGGAATCCAGCCTAAAGTTCTAAATGCTGAACATCTATTCATTACACAAAGCTCTACTGTACTTCATAATTGGCACTGCTGGATAACTTTCCTGTTACAAGAGATATCTGGGGAAGGTAAGACAATTCAGTTATTTTTTAGACCAAAAAACTGGGTGCTCTACTGTACAAAACAAATTTTAACCAAGGATGGCAAAAAGATCCAGGTAACTAATGCTTTCTTTGATTCAGTCTTTAAAAGAAAGACCAGCTATCCTCAGGGCAGCCAGTCCACTGAGCTGGTAGACAGGGAAAGGGAACAGACTAGAGCCCCTCCACTACAGTTCTGGGCTTCTCACTTCAGAGACATTGATGTGCTTAAGCTTGTCTAGAGAAGGGCAATGAAGCTGGTGATGGGTCTGGAGATTAAATCATAGCAGAGACGTCTGAGTGAGCTGGGGTTGTTTAACCTGCAGAAGAAGAGGTTATCACTCTCTACAAGTCCCTGAAAGGAGGTTGTCGTAAGGTGGGGTTTGGCTTCTTCTCCCACACAGCTAGCAACAGGACAAGAACAAATGGCCACTGCACCAGGAGAGGTTCAAATAGAATCAGAATTTTTTCACTGAAAAGGTTGTTAAGCATTGGAATGTCCAAGGAACTCTTGGAGTCACCATCCCAGGAAGTGTTCAAGAAATGACTGGATGGGGCACGTAGTGCTATGGTTTAATCAACATGATGGTGTTCAGTCAGAGGTTAGAGTTGATGATCTGGGAGGTCTTTTCCAATCTTAATGATTCTATGATTCTATGAAATGGGGAATAAGGTGCCCTATGCTGTCTCCTGTGATATACAAAATATTTGTGTTTCACAGTCATAATCTACCAACTTTTTCTAGCATAACATAGCTTCTCAAAATATTGAAGTTATTCCATGTGTAAGTAAAAGTAAATGTTGAAATTTCTCATATTACTCTACAGCAAGGTGATTTACATTTTCAGTTCATGCCATTATTAACATGTTGCTGGAGGGAATATAAATATTTTCCATGTAAATGCATAAAAATCTCTCCCATTTCCTTTATGAAAGTCACAGAAAGATTAGCAAGTAGCTAGTTTAGGTCATCTGGAAGACTCAGTGGGAATGGGAATCTGTGTTATTCAGGTGAGGTCTGATGGGCAAGTGATGCTGCCTGTTATGAGAAATACTCATGCCATGACACAGCACCACTGATATATCTGAGTTGTAATTTCAATTCACATTTCCTGAATATCCAAACTGCAATGTTAAAGCAATTTAATATTATTCTGTTGTTTTGTCCTCCTGGGACAAAAGAAAGAAATCATTGAGTATTTGTATATAGTTTTCCCTTTAAGAAACATTATTTTTTTGTAAATATTTATGTGAATATACGCATATATATATATATGTATACATACATGCTTACATAAGATTTGTTCTGAATATATATACATATGTATGTATAAATATGTGTATATATGTATAAATTATTCTGAATTAAAAATACACAGGAAACTGCCCCTTAGAAAATTAAAAGCAGTGTTTTCACATGTTGAGTCATTGAATGCTAGTTCTGTAATTACAGGATCAAATTGCATTTTGTTAGAAGAAAAAAAAGCAAGCAAATAGATCTAAGTTGAACCTTGCATTGCTAAGCCTAGACTTGGGCAAACTGAGGTTTATATTTTTAATTTTAAATACATCTGAGGCTATGTAACATTTTTTTCTATGGTTTTGAAAATCCTAACAAGGTATCTACCAATCTCTTGACAAATTCCATGCTGTCATTCTTGCAAAAAAAATTGAATAGGGGTCCTGCTGAGAATGGTAACTGCTTATGCATGTGTTTGAACACGTGGTGTAAATTGTGATTCTCTGTGTTCAAAGCTCCACAATGTTTGTCTAATCTGATGCTATTCTTCCCAAAAGGAGTGTACTGTAACATCACCATAGATAGGGAAGAGATAAGATTCAAAAGACACAAAGGATTATAGTTACACCTATACCATAGTTCACTGACTCCTCGGATTACAGCATATTGCAAGGAAAGGTCATCAGAACCTGGCATGCATTGAGATGTTGGGAAACATTGCTGACTTTATTTCACATTTAAAAATGTGCTGCAAAAAGAAGCACTTAACATTGAGCAACGTTCCTAGTATATATTTATTCAGTTTATGAAAGCTGATAAATATATATTGGAGCCTGGTTTTCAATTTCAAAAATGAATGAGAGATTAATTAATAAATAAATATCCCCATATTTTCTATTTAAAAGGTAAAGATGTGTTAGATGTGTCCATTCAGTTGAGCTTATCATTGCATATGGTTATAGAAATGTTCAAAGTTTTCAGGAAACATAATTGCTATGCAGTAGAAACAATTTTCCTGCACATCTACCTGCAATACTACTTTTGAAATAAAATATATTGGAAACTAAGTATTATGAATAAAAGGTATCACTTGCTGAATTGTCAGTGCTTGCCCTTTATAAATCATGATGTTACTAAATAAGCAGAGAATACAAGGCTGTACTGTATCACTAGCTCAACGAGACAATATAGTTATTAACCTAACCTGTTGTTTTCCAAGCATGAGATTCTACAACTTTAACAAGATTTGGTTGTTTAATCATTAACTACATACATTTGAAAATAAATTGTTCAAATAATTGTGGACCTTTGCTATGTAGCATGACTAATTTCTGACCTGCATTAGGACAGCTTCCTCTTGTTCTGAATAAAATATTTTATTTATATCAGTGATTCTTACATAAATTCTGAAATTATTTATTATAGTAGATAAGAAAGCAAGACACTGAAATTTTACCAAAGATTTTTGAGTGACATTGATAAATACATAAAGATAATAAATGTTGGACTGAATCTACCAAAATAGTCACTGTTATTAGCTATTAGTCTTGCTTATTTTTTTTTCTGAAAATTACGTGTTCTTCTGATATTATCAAGTTTTTTTAAGCAAAACATGGGCACAATATGCATTTTTTATGTGAACCATAATGCTACTCATTAATTTAGACTACTTGCAAAGAGTAGGACTTATGTTTAAAGAAGTATGTACATCTTTATGCCACATCTTGATGGTAGTTCTTGCTTGTGTAGCCTGAAGTGGCTTGCATCTTCCATGCAGGTATTTGCAAAGGTTCCAGTGGAAAACAATGAATTCAATTGTAAAACAGAGTATGTTACATATTTTAGGTTTCTTATGAACCTACTTAATCAACACATAATAAAAATGTAAATAATGTGTTAATGTAAATCATGCCTACTTTGCTATCAATCTATGTCTAAATTAGTTTCATCATCTTGTCTTTAATAAAATCATGACTGTTTAACTTATCAAATTTTACCTTGATGTTTGATCATGCAATCCTTCTAAAATTTGAATAATTCCTTAAAACATGTAACTTCACTGCAGAATTAGTATATAATTAGTTTATTTAAAGTGCGAGAAATTCCTCGTCTTTATAATTCCCTCTTCCTTAGGGAAAAGTAGTGTTGATATTTTTGATCTGTATGAAAAAATAGTTTAAGACAGACATACTTCTGATTCTGAGCTTTCCTCCCTGTCCCTTAGTGTCTCTTGCAAAGCCAGAAGCTAGACTATCTTGAGGTGTCACTGGGAATACAGATGATATATCGTGCTCACCTAGGGTACCACTATTTGTATTCCCTAACACAGCTGGAAATATCTTACTTGTCAGTCGAGTTCTTAAAACATCCTTTTCTGAGTTCTCAGCATCAGCATCTGAGTTAAGCTTGATGATACTAATATTAAAGATCCAGAAATAGACTCAATTTCTTGTGAACAAAGATGCAATCAGAATTAAGAAATATGTCTGATAGAAAAGAAAGAAACTCACTATCACATCTGATTAATAAATCAACTATATTTTCTCATTGGTTCAGTTATTCTTTGGCTTCTTTTTTTTTTTTTTTTTTTTTATTTTTTTTTTTTATTTTTTTTTATTTCCCTGGTAGCACTGGCTTTAGAGAGCCTATCCACATGATAAACTAGCAGGAGAATAAGGAATCATGAGAAAATAACCCACTACATTATTTACATGTTGTGTAAAATTTAAGAGACAAAAATGGTCTAATTCTTATACCTATTAGAAAGCATAAGATACTAATAATTGTCACAGCAATGGTGTCTCAAAAAGTTGAAAGGTTATTGCTTTTGCCTACAGCTAATATATCTGGTGTTTATACCACACATTGCAGCTGCTTGAATTTCTGGCCTAACTAGTAGCAATTTTATATGCATTTATTGCAATATAAATGAGTACTTTCTTGGTGTTCTGTAAGAGGATCAAAACTTCATGCACAAACCATTATTAATACTCTTACTTTTCTTTCTTATACTTATCCAGATCACAACTATAAGAATATTATTTGAATATGATTACAACTATAAGATTTTCTTTCAGATATTTCATCTTGCAGATATGGGCTTATTGTGAAATAAGTTGAGAGCCTTAATTGGCAAATCAAGACATTTCACTGTGTACATCCAATTATTCATGTTTAGCATCTGATTAAATCTCTGTGATAGGCTTTACCCAATGTGTTGAATGACATTCAGTTGAATTTTATTATTGTGTCCTGCTTTGCACAGTATAGCTTCATACATAGCTATAAATGTAGCCATCACATTTACTTGGCTTCCTAGGATTATTTTAAGATTACCAAAGACATGTTTAGTTCAAACTTTGGGCAGACTGGGCAATATCAGGTAGCTGTCTCTGAATTCAGAATTTCTGGAATGAACATGAACACGTTTTAGCATATATGAAATATAACAACAACAACAACAACAACAATGATACTAATTAGCAGAAGAAGTTCAAATATAATTTCCTTCAGATATCCTTTTCATGCTTAAATGGCCAGTAAATATAGGATCAATCATATCTATCATAATTCTAGTAGTCCAATAAACGTTAGTATAATATAATTCCTACCTTGTGATGATCTTGAGAAAATACTAGCAGAAAAATATCATAATTTCTACTTGTTTTGTAGTACATATCTTAATTTCTAACATTTCAGTAACATCATACCTTTATAAGATGATCCCTAGAATTTAGTTAGTCTGTGTATCTAGTCTATGTTTTATTGAGTTCATAAAACAAACAAACAAAACCATGAAGTCCAGCTATCATCAATTTAAGAAGGGATATGACTTCATGCTGGGATTCATTCGACATAATAACAGGCCTTTTATTAAAGGAACATCCTGGAACACTAAGTAAACCGCAATGTACAAAAATGCCATAAGGTAAAGAATTCTCTGAAGGTTCCTCTGCAAGCAATTGAGTTGTGGAACTGGCTATCTTTATCCTTGAGACAACATTTATTGCTTTTTGAAACCCTCCAGGAATTGTCACTGGATGTTCACTAGGTATTCCTAACTTGTAAACATGGTCAGTCTCCTCTGAAAGATTTTCTTTCCTTGCAAAAACCCAAATATGTTGAATATACCCAAGCTTGATCAAATTTCTATGTGAAAACATAATTTGTACAAGTCTGTGCACAAAGTAATATATCCAGTATCTTAATTACAAAGAAAGGGGGAAGGGATCTGGAAAGCTGAAGGCAAAAGGGATCTTGCCTTAAATATATTTAGCTGTTTTAGTATATAAAATACAACCCTTCACTCTTTTTGTAATATTTTGCAAAAGATTACAACATTTTTTTAAGTTAGTCTGAACTTGTATAAGACCTTACAACCACTCTATTTCAGCATCTGTTCTTGGTAAGGATTTACAAGCTGATTCTTTTGCTTTTCTTGTGGGGAGTTTTTTTACAGCCATGGAATAGTCATACTTTAATTACTGAAGGAATGTAAGGCTATTAGTTGAATGAACAAGAATCTTAATCACAGAAGTATAGAATCATATAATGGTTTGTGTTGAAAGAGACCTTAAATATCATCTAGTTCCAACCTCTCTACCATGGGCAGGGACAGTTTCCACTAGACCAGGTTGCTCAAAATCCCATCCAACACAGTCTTGAGCATTTTCAGGGATAAGACATCCCCAACTTCTCTGGGCAACCTGTTCCTGTACTTTAGCACCCTCACAGTAAAAATTTCTTTCTCATTTCCAAACTAAATGTACTCTTTTTCAGTTTGAAATCATTCCCACTTATCCTGTCACACATTATACCCTAGCAAAAAGTCTCTCTACATCTTTCTTGTAGTTTCCCTTTAGGTACTGAAAGGACACAATTAGGTCTCCCCAAAGCCTTGTCTTTTCCAGGCTGAATAATATGAATTCTCTTAGCCTTTCCTCCTAGAAGAGGTGCTCCATCCCTCTAATCATCTTGGTGACCTCTTATGGACTTCAACAGGTCAACATCCTTCCTGTGCTGAGACCCCAGGGCTGGATGCAATATCCCAGGTAGGGTCTCACCAAACAGGAGTAGAGGGGCAGAATCACCTCCCTCAACCTGTTGGCCATGCTGCTTTGAATGCAACACAGATACAGTTGGCTTTATGATTTGCAAGTGCACATTGATAGCTCATGTTCAGCCTCTTATCCACTAGCATCCCCAAATCCTTCTCAGAAGGGCAACTCTTTATCTTTTCATCCTCCAGCCTCTATTTTTAGTAAGGTTTGTCCCAATCCAGGTACAGCACTTGGTCTTGTTAAAATATCATGAGATTCTTACGGGCCCATTTGTCAAGCTTGTCCAGGTCCCTCTGAATGGCATTCTCTCCTCCAGGTCACAACAGCTGCACCACTCAGCTTAGTGTCATCTGCAAATTTGCTGAAGGTACACTGGATCCTTTTTTCTATGTCATTAATGAAGATATGAAATAACACCTGTCCCAGTAAGAAGGACACCACTTGTCACTGATGTCCCCTGGGACTCTGAGTGTTGACCACTACCTTCTAGATGCAACTGTGAAACCAATTCCTTGTCGATCTAACAGTCCATCCACTGAATACATTTCTCTCCAATTTAGAGAGAAGCAAGTTGTGAGGGACCACGTCAAATGCTTTACAGCAGTCCAGATGAATGACATCTGTAGCCCTTTCCTTGTTCACTGATGTATTCAGTCCATCATAGAAGTCTACTAGGTTGGTCAGGCAGGACTTGTCCTTGGTGAAGCTGTGCTGGCTGCCTCCAGTTACCTCCCTGTCCACTATGTGCCTCAATATAGCTTCTAAGGGTCTGTTATGTGATATTCCTGGGCACAGAGGTCAGGCTGACAGGTTGGTAGTTCCCAGGCTCCCACTTTACACCTTTTTTAAAGATAGGCCCAATCTTTCCCTTTTTCCAGTCACCTGGGACTTTGCCTGGTTATGATGACTTTACAAGATACAACTTATTACATATGAGGGAGGTCAGATCCTACTTCAGAGCGCAAGTCATGATTAAACCATTCTATGAAAGGCAAGGATTAAGTTAAACTACATTTAACCATATCTGTTGTTTTCATACATAGAACCTCATCAAAGATTACATGAAAACAATAAAGATGCAGCATTTTCTTCCTTTTTTTTTTTTTTTTATGAGTGTTCTTAATTCATCTAAAGGAAACAAAGTCTCTGGTGATGGTATTGTTTATAATCAATGCTCTAGGTCCTACCTTGCTTCCAAAAAACTACAGTTTCCCAAACTGAAACATATACTTGCCTTTGTGAATGATTGTGGCATTGAAAGCTGATGATATTGAAACACGAATAAAGTAAAAGAGGAATTAAAGAAGTTTCTGAATCATAGATTTCAGTGTTTTGTGCTGGTGATATTAAACTCAGATATAAAAATCCAATTATTCTGAATTCCAATTTGAAAAGCTGTCAATTTTTTAATTCATCCTCCACTATTGGAAGATTGTTTCAGAACCTGATTTCTTTTAAAACTATAAATCTAATTTCACACACACAAAGAAAAGGCTTAATTTAAAGTCCAGTTTACCTCAACACTGTCTTTTAATTTAAGTAACTTTCTTCCCTTTTTATTCTTTCTATGCTTCTAGGTAACACTCATGCCAGCCAACTCTTTCATTAGCTTAAAAAGCTTAGGAAAGTAAGTTTTACTTTACTCCAAAAGATTTCCAATCACCCTACCAGGCTTCTGCAGCAGTTGCTGTTTAAGCTTCTATATGATGGGCAGTACTATTAACCTTTTTAGACTTCCAAAAATTGTTGGTTAACTTCTCCAAATACAGTCTTATCAGCTTTAATGCAGTACTTTTAGATAGAGTTAGTCAATATTATGTTTCTCACACTGGTAGTTTAGGATTTTCTGTTTTTCTGACTCACCTACTTGCTATTTAAACAGTGTGCTGGATCTGTTTCCCAGTGAAAAGAACAGCCTTTTCATTGATTTTGTGAAATTTACATGTTCTCATGTATATTGATGCTATATGTTTTTCTTTCTCTCTATCAATTGTTTCCCACATTTATGTCGCTTCACTTAAGTAGCATTCTCTAAGCCCAGAAGAAGAGACACCATTTTATTAATTCTTACTTTTCACTTTATTTCATTTAAAAATTATTCTTATGAGTCACAGCACACCTGTCACTAAGAAAAACATGTACATATCTATGGATGTTTTGAATTATCATCTCTATTACTGTTCTGTTTTCTTGTCTTATTGCTGTTTCCAGCAAATTGTTCTTATCTTAACCCACAATCTCTGCCTTTTGCGCCTTCTATTGGAAGGACAGGAAGGGGAGTGGTGCATGGTCTTTTTAGCAGGGGTACTAAATTGGAGAATACCATTCCTAAATCATGACAGAGCACCACTAAAGGACTTTCTTTACTTGGTTTAATAATTCTTGCTGCACTGCAGTGAAAACTTTCTGGTGACACAGCCAAAGGCTGACCAGCAGTTTCTTTCACACCAACTGTTTTCAGGATGCTTTTCAGTTTCATGCGCAGAGTCTTTGTGATTTTTGGTGTGTGGGTGTTTTTGTTACATGTGTCAGTTCTTTTAAATGAGAAGTCCACTATTTATGTGGACCTGTCTATTCTTCAGGTTGGTTCACAACCTCAGTTCTCTCCCTTGCATCCTGCTTCTCATCTGTAGATTGATTTCTCTTCCCTTGTCGCTGTGACTAGTCTGTGTACAAACTTTTCCAGCACCAACCCTAGCTAATTCAAGCTTTCCCCTTCTGTGCTTAAGAAGAGAGTAGCTTTTTTTTCACTGCTGTTTTATCTTTCACCTTCAATCTCTTTTCCCCCTCTTCAGTGCAGCACACTAGCTTTTCTATTCTGCATTTACTTTTCTGCTAGGCTTCTTCATAAAATCATTGAAATGATGGTTAGAAGGGAGCTCTGGAAATAATCTAGTCCCAGTGAAGGGATGGATACCGCCAACACTAGATCAGGTCACCAAGTTTCCAGACAAGTTTTGGGAACTTTCAAGGATGGAGATTCTACTATACCTGTGGGTACCATTCTGCTGATCATTCTGTTTTAGTTTTACTCTACTGTCTCAGTGGAGAATATTTTTCCTAATATCCCATATGGATATCCCAAACCATGACATGTGGTAATTTCTCCCTGTAATATCATTTGTCACTGCTTAAAAGCACTCGGCTCCATTATCCTCAGAACTGTACTTCATCCAGGTGTAGTCTGCTCACAGATTCCCAGCTTTAGACTCCTGCATTCTGGATTAAGCTTTACTCAGTATCTCCTTTTAGGCTGTACCACAGACTTATTAATGCGTCTAATTGTCTTGATACCCTGCTACTGGGCCCTTGTGAATTTTTCAACACCTCTTTTGCACTAAGCTGGCCAAAACTAAACAGGTGTAGCATATACCATTTGTAAAGAGAGTGTACTGTTAACTCCAGTTCTGTTTGATATCCATTGTAGCCTCAAGGCCTTTAATATGGGCTGATATTAAGTTTGTTGGTTCTAAAATGGTGCAATTTGGTGCAGGTGCAGAAATCTCCTTACTGAACTTGAGGAGGTTTCTGTCGTCCTATACTTCAAATATGTCAGAATCTCTGTGGACTAAAGCTCTATGGCTAATTTCCATCCTTGTCTCCAGTTTAGTATCTGCAAGTTTGCTTTTATCATACTGTTTTTAGTCAATCAGCTGAACAATATCAGTCCAGTATTGCTCATTGCTTGCTAGTTAGATATTTAGCCTTTGATTATTGTCCTTTGAGCCATGAAGCCTGGCCAGTTTTTAACTAGTCTCTTTTCAGATTTCTTTTACCTGGGCATTGTGGTCATATGCTGCCTAAAACCATGCTCTTTTAAAGCAAAGATCAGAACCCATATGAGGTTTCTCATGAATTCTTATGACAACGATTTGTTGGGTAGCACACAGCAAAATGAAGTCCCATGTCAGCACTTTGAGGTAGCCCTCTTTACCAGGAAAAAAAAAAAAGCAAATGAGAAAAAAGAAAAGACTATGCCAGTTACCAAACAGCTTTTAATTTCTCTGCCAATAAGATCACAACCATACAAAAGCAAATGTTTTGCTCTAATACTTTTGTGATGGGAAGCTGCTGAATATTTGCATGTTCCATTGGGTATCAATGCAGCCTGGAAGATGGAAAATAAAAACCTCCCCTCAAAGTATTGCTTCTGATGAATTCCTACAGTTAGAAAAGGCCAACATGTTCGTAAGTCAAAACCAAATTACATACCAGACAAGTGAAATAATTTCTAAACATTTGTCTTTTCAATATTGTTTACTCCCTCCCTCTCTGGCTCAACCACACACTCCAGTGCACAGACACTCGCAGATGTCTGAGCCAACCTGCCAGCTGTAGCTTGGGAAGGAGTTCTGCATCAGGATGCTTTCATCTGCCCCACCCTGCCCACAAGGACAGCTGTAGACAAATTAAAATATCTGGCAAACAAGTTTGGATTTCAGAGCACTGACTTCTGAAGCTAAACACATCACGAGGAGAGTTTGTGCACTCTGTTTAGAGATACAAGTCCTTACATTTTCATCAGCCAAGCAATCAAAAAGCTCAGAAGACAAAGCACTTATCCTTACCAGCAAGCATGAAAGTTGAGTTTGAGAATAATGCTTTAAACTCCATTTTGGAGTGTCTCTTAGCTCATGGAAGCTATCTTGCTGCAGTTTTCAAAGTACAGCTGCTTACCAGACTGTTCTCTCCAGGGAGAGTTTTTTCTCAGAACTGGCCTTACAGGTACAACATATCCGTGGTAGTTTTCGAAGTCTCAGATATTTATGCATGTATTTACTTAAAACACATTTAACTTTACATTAAAATGACCATTATAAGATCACAAAAGTTAATTTAAAAACTCTGAGCATTGTGTAATTAACTGACTCTAATACAACTGCTGTCCTTGTCTGGTACTTCTGTGTTTTGAAATTCCTGTGATGACATGAAGTCTCTGAATCACAATAACACATTACTTAGCACTGTTGTTCACCCTAATTGCTCTGCTATTGGAATTCACAAAAAAAAAAAAAAAAAAAAAAAGCAAGATGTTTCCATACACTGAGAACATATTCATGGTGGTTTAAGAGAGGCTATTTGACATTTAAATCTCATTTGATTTTGCATTTAAGATATCTTGGTTCAGTTGCTTTCTGTATAAGTGTGATGGGAAACAGATTGTTTGGTGAGAGCATTTCTGAAAGTCTTTATTGTGCTGGGAGCATGGGATCCCCTTTAGTCAGATTCGCATGAAGTTGTACTCAGTGAATTTACAACATTTTATGACTGTGTTTCAGTCTAATTTTGAAAGATGCCTTTCTCCTCTTGCACCCCTACCTTCCACATTACTTTTTATGTGCTATATATCCGTTTGTTTGCACTTACTATAATAAATGTCTTTCAACTTGCCAAATTGATATTATTATTAAATGGGGTTTTTTTTAATTGCTCGTATGCTTCTTATATTTTGTGTCTGAACTTTTGCATGCTATTTGTCCATTCTGAGAGTGTATTAGAAAATTTGTTCAAGTACTTATGAGTGAGGGCAGGGAAAAAAACATTTTTTATTCAAAATATTATTTTATATGCTTTTATAACCCCCAAACTGATACATAATTTTTAATGTTTTCCTTAGTTTTTTCATATTTTGGATAGTACAGGAGAAAGACAAACTATAATATAATTTAAATTTTTTACAGTTTGAATCCATGGAACCCCTCTTTTACTGGAATTTTTGGTGTTTTCAAATGCAATCAATAAGCATTGTAACTAAAATATTTCTAATACAGAAGTGTTATATTGATCTGGATTTTATGGTTGGAATAGCTTTTCCTTTTCTGAAATCTTGATCATACGAAGAGAACGCTCTTCTCCTGTGAGATTGCTGCACTTTGTAACAGTGAGATCTCGGTGAGAAAATGGAGTAGTTGCCAGCTACACAAGCCCATAAGCTTTGAATTTTCTGCTTTATTTCATATGGAAAATCAGGATACAAAGCCTTACACTAATTTAAAGTAAAGTTTACATATTTCAAGTCTTGGCAGATAAGCATAAAAGTTAAAATTGAAAATGAATCCTGATTCTTTCCCTGCAGCAAAAGTTTAATTGTGTTTATTACTGCATAATTCTCTTGTAACAATTAGCCCACACATTTTTTCACTCTTTAACAAAGGCTTCAGTTCTTCAAATACTCCTTAACTGCTCTTGGATGTTTCCTAGGACTGCACACAAAATGTAAAGTTAACTACATACATAAATTGTTACATGGTTAGATGTGAACTAACTTCAGCTGGAAAAATTTAGAAAACTAAAGAAACAGCAAAAAAAAACAGTCATCAGTTTTAAACATCTTTACAAAACCTGAGTCTACCTGTGTTAATATTTAGGAATAGTTCCAGAAGTAATTTGATAAATATTTCCATCGTGATCAATTTCTGTAATCTAACTTTTACCTCAGTGGATTAGTTCTGGTAGCACATCCCTCAGAATGAGGAAGCACCAGAATTGGAGGGAGATGGTACAGTGTGTGTAGTAAACACACTGTCTAATTCTGGGGTAGTAGCATTTTTTTCCAGTGTCACTTTGCAGCAAGCAACCTGCAAAATATTTAGGTGACTGATTTATGTAAGCAGATATATGAAGCAATAAATCCTCATTAGGATATCTTTTTAAACAGAGAAACCTCTGTAATTTCCATAACTCTAGTCTTTGAACTTGTATATAACTTTTTTCATTCAGTTTTTTTAACTTTACCATATATTGCATTTGTGTTTACTTTTAGTATTAACAGTTCCTTCAAAATCCTGGTAGAATAGTGAGCATCTACAATACCTCAGCCCTGCTATTAGTTCCTAACAAAGAAAGTAAAGCATTTAGCATTTGCTCTGGGAAGCATGCTGGAGTTAACACATCCTGATTTATTCGTTTCAGCCATTAGCGGCAAAACAAAATAACGTGGAAATGCTTTTGGTATCCTGTGGTTCCTCAATTTGTCTAGTTTCTGTCTTATGATTTATTTTTCCTAGATTCCATTGTCACCAGCCTCAGCGGCACCCTCCCAAATTCTGCAGTGACACTCTGGAGATAGGGAGGGCAGGCACCGCTTCCTCTTGGAGGCAGGAGGTCAGGCAGAGTGCTAGAAGGGCAGCTTGGGGTCACAATAATACAGTAGGAGTACAGGGAGTACAGTTAGGTTAGCATATTGTTCTGGTGCTGAGAGCCTTTTTCAAACTCTGATCCATCTTCATCCTCGTAATTAGGCGATCTGTGCTTTCAAAGAAAGTGTTGCTATGGAACACGTTGGCAAATGAAGGCAAATTTGAGGCCTCCTCATTTAAGTGTTGGGCTCATTGTTCTTGGTGGTGTAATTGGTGATCAAGAAGGCAATAAAACGGCATGGCCATTAAACGGCCTGAGCTGAAATTGAAAGGGGAGCATTTATATGGTGCAAGCTGCTGTGTGGAGGCTGTAACTTTCACCCTTACATGAACCAGAGTTTACCTAAAGGCCTGACGGCATGGCTCTTTTTTCACCTCCAGGAGGTGGGGAGAAAAGAAGGGAGGAAAAAAAATCAAAACTAAATAGAATTAATGAGCCTTCACACATTGTCCTGTTTCTTTTGTAGTGAAAAAGCTGGGCAAAAATTAAGTTGGGTAAGAGAGGGTGGCAAAGAAACACCATTAATATAAGGTTGTAAATTCTACAAAACATTAACTTCATTACATGGCAATTACTGTCTGTAATTGGCAGAACGAAAGATTCCACTTTCTCATCAGTTACTATTTGTATGGGACTCAGCATTTTTTTTCTTGACAAAGGTCACACCACTGCTATAAAGAATACCTTAATGTGAACTAAAAGTATAACAGGTTCTTTTGTAAATAAGCAAGGGTGTAACTATTAATTGCTGCTAAACACCTCACTCTGTTATTTTGTAACAAAACACAGCTCACAACTTAGAATGATAACAACATTAATGATGTAAAAAGGAAAGCTTTTATTATTTCATGACTACTTGGTCCTACTTTGTGAACAGAAGAATAACATGAATTAGAAAGGGATAAGACTATAGAAAAACAATAGTTGCTTTTGAAAATAAAAGAGAAACAATAGTTGCTTTTGAAAATAACTATCTCAAGAATTTCTTAAAACTAATTTTCAAGATTGTGAATGGCAATAAATAATATGCTGTATGAAGAAGAATTCTACTTTTTTTTTTTTTTTTTTTTGTTATTATTACACCTTTGGTTGACCTTTCTTTTCATTTATCACTTACCTAGTACATTTATGAAAATATTCCACATATGCTGTGAACTGAACTGTATCCTACCTCAGATTTATGTATGTAACTTCAGCTGAAGTTCATGTCCTTAAGAAACATGTTCAATGTCTAGTGGATTTTGTTAATCAGCTGTAGAGGAAGACATTTAATCTAAATCAGTCTTTAAGTTTTCCAGAGGAAGTTTTTACTTCAAGAATTACATAAAAAAGGAATATTATGAGGAAAGAGTTCCATTTTTCACATAGACATGAAAAACTAAAGTTCCTCTTTTCTTTTTTCTTTTTTCTTTTTTGATCACAAATGAAGTCAAACAGGAGTCAAAATTTCAGAATTTTTGCCAATGAATTTCAACCTTCACCTTCAAACACCAAGAAACAGAGAGTGATGAACCATGCCTAATTTTAATTAAAGAAATATTAAATTATGTAGTTTATTTTTTTTTTATAAACAGAAGGCATTGAAACACCAGACAGACAAAATGTTTTCGTTTCAGTTTTTGGATAGAAAACATCCCTCCTGCACTTCACAGTACTGTAAGGCACACTCTGGGCTGTGGCTCAGAGCTGCCAGGTTTCCACTGCGTTCTGCTCTTCAGACTTTCTCTTCCCACCCCGAATGCCATTTCCAACATGCCAGACAGGGATCCACCAAGAAGCTTTGCCTCTGAGGGAGAAGAGCTTCTGGCGCCTGAGTGGTCAACATAACTTTGAGATGCAGATATTCTATCACAGGCAGATACAATGCTAATGTGAAAACAAAATCAGTTCAGTTTGCTCAATACATTGAAATGATAAAAAATTCATATTGTACTAATTCATAATAAATTCTTTCATATCAGCAGAATAATATTTCTTGATTAAATATTCAATATTTGTAAACAAAATTTTTACACTGAAAGTCGCTTAACAATCACTTTCCAAGTAAGTTCTTATTTTTATTGATTTTGCTTTGTTTTGCTTATTATTTTTAATTTGATAAAATATTTTTCTGATATGCTTCATAATATTACTGTTGGAACTCAGTGACTTTGCAGTTGATATTTTCTCTGTGTTTGTCTCCTGAATTCTTTACTTTTCAAAGTGAATGCTGTAATCTCCCATGGCAAAATATCCAGAAAGGTTCAAGAGCATATCAGTATGACAGAGAAAGGCCACAACAGGAATGCAGGAATGCTATCACCATATTTAAACTGGTTCAAGGAAGGAAAGGCATAAAATCTCCCTGAGGCTAATAGTGTGTAGTTTGGAAATTGTGTAAAAAAGTATGGATCTGCTTGGGTTTTTTCCTGAGAAATATGAAACCCAGTGGTGAAGTAGAAAGGTGGATGAAAGGTATCTGAGGAAACTGTCAAGCAAGAAAATTGAGTAAAATTATTCACTGCCAGTGAGCCTTTGGTTGTCATGTATACATAGGCCAGAATCTGGCCTGTGTCAAATTGCATTTTGAACTATATTTGACCAACCAAAAAATGGAATGTATTGATTCAGGTCTATTGAGACATCTTGACACTTTCTTAACTGATAAGTGTTAGTTAAATTGTTAAGTTAAATTGTTAAGTTAAATTGTAATTGGATCACAATGTTTGCTCTGTGGCTACTTCAGCTACAATGTGTATAGAACTGTAGAAGCAGTTTTTCTTCATGGGACACTTCAAGAGCAATACGTCAGCCTGGTTTTGTCAGTGGTAGGATCCGCAACATATGAGAGGAAGGTGTCCTGACAGCTAATTTGATTTTACATCTGATATTTGCCAGTCTAGCACAAGTCCTCAGGTCCTGTACTGCTATTTGAAAGAAGCCCTTGCTGAAGCAGGAAAGCGTGATTCAGTGCAATGCAATGCAATGCAATACTCTGACTGCCCTGAAGATCTGCAGGCAGTAGAGACAGGTCAGTGCTGCACTCCTCCCGGACCAATTAGTACTGCCTAAAAAGGACACGAAAGAATATTCTTCCTTAGAGCTGCACTGTTCAGCAAAAATGTAACACCTCTGCCCAGTGGAGTGATGACTTTGCCAGGCTCTCCAAGTCTGCCCCATCAGACAGCTCCACACCATAGGATCTGTACCACAGAGGCAGGAGCCAGATCCACCCAACTTAGGAGAGGGTTGCTGGAACAAACATGTACAGACAAGACTGATAGTGCTTTCATCAGTATCAAAATAGGAACAAATTTATGTACTACCTACAACTGAGAAATATATCCTTTCCTAGGCAATTTTGATGAACATTTAGATGTAAAAATTATGTTCGAAAGATGGTCTTAGAATACTGGTTGTAAATGGGACGTATTTTGTGCTGAGGAGAGAAAATAAGAAGAGGAGAGAGATAATATTTTTGTAAAGCTTCTATTTTTAGAAAACAATATTCTTTTTTCTTTCTTCTTTCACTGTAGAAATGCATTTAATATGATCTTTTTATTTTAAATATGTTCCATAGACAGTATTACTGTTTTCAAGAAGACCTCTTTAAGCTTTAGTCTTTTAGAAGAAGGCTTTAGTCAGTTTTAAAATTATAATAAAGGAACAGGAAAAATCCTGCACAACGCAAATAGTGTATTTTGTTACTGTTAGGAAAGTAGAACTGAAGGCAAATCCACTAGAGATTATCTAAATAGCTTCTGTCATAACAGGAAGTAAAGAGTTTTAGAAAGGAGGAAGTTTAAAATGATGTAAAATCTAATTGTTCACAATTTAAAGAATGGAAGGAAATACAGATTTATCAATGTCTTGGTCTTCTTTCTCATAAAATTTTTTTCCCATCTGAATGAACAGATCTATCCAGTAACGTGCCTGCATTTGGTCCAGTTGCTCTTCACAACACATCCAGCTCCAGTTGAACTGTCAAAGGTGCTTGGCATACCTGGAGAATTAAGTGACTCTCATTCTTCGAGCATGACAATGCTGATTATCATCAGCAATTTTAAACTGCCTCAGCAGCCTGCACCTTGTCTCTTTACAGGGAAGAAAGAATCTGTTCTCAGTCCTGTTTAGTCTTTGGCACCTTTTCTTGGAATACCAGCCAGGACCCAGATTCTGACAATTCCTACGTGCTGAAGAGTAAAATTCAAGTTACAACCTGAGTGTTGTCCTGCACGTTCCATCTCAATGCATTTTGAGAGATGGTGATTTTTAATTTGAAATCTGTGGCTGTACAGTATTAAAGTTTAAATTAGTACAGCTTTTCATCTGTAAACTGCAAAGGCTTTTTATCTCTTAAGCATGTGAGAGATACCTTTTTTTTGCAAGGATCTCATATCTATATCTGGCTTTGAATCCATACTTGTTCAGTAACTATGCAAAAAATTTTTGCCATTGTCACCAAAGCTCTGGTGATAATTTGTCAAAATATATTTGTGGAGTAGGGTATAAATACAGCAACCTCAGCCTCAGAAAATGCACCAGTACCTCACATTGAGAAAAAGTCAGAAGTATATATGTGATGTCATTAATTTAAGTCTAAACAATCAATTTAAGGAATACCAGAGATATGGGACAGGTTGTTTCAGGGGACAGCTCAACTCACAAGTAATATCTCAGCTACATTTTTTTTTAGTGTGGGTATCACTAGTATTTTCTGATGAGGCTAGAATTGAGTGACACTTAAAAGAAATCAGTGATTGAAAAGGTTTGGGTCTCTCTTTAGAGTACTGGGATGTAATAAGATTCATGCCAGTCCTGCAAGTCGCATTTTTCTTTCTCTAGCTGTATGTGGGATTTATTCCAGGCAGAGTCCCAGGGAGTGATATGGCAATCCATCTTAGTATAATTATATGAGCACTGCCACATAAGATCTGATGCCCTCAGGACAGAGCATGCTTCCAACTGCTTTGTAAAATTATCTTAAATACTTCATCAGGGCAGTTCACATACCAGTTCCAGAAGTGCTTCTTTCTAAAGCTTCATGGGGATGTAGGTGAGGGAATTAGTCCACACCAAGCTCATTTTTGGCACATTGAAATACTTGTGTTGGTATGATACATCTCAGAGGATATATTACTTGATGAGATAGGAGTGCAAAGTATAGAGTTTTGGAAGTGTCATAACTTTGCAGCAGATTAACCATTTCCTACTGTTCACATGGAAACATCTTTCCTTATTGAGTCCTACTGTATCCAGCACAGGACTCCAATTTCCATTCCCTACTGCTTTTCATCTCTTAATCCTATTTACATTTTTCCTCTGAAGTCATATTAACTGTATGTCAAGTTCTTACTTAAAGAGCTGAATTGATCCTGCCTTGGCACTCATGTTTTGAATTTGAGTGCTGCTATACCTGCAATGTACCTTTTCCAAAGGTTTTTGCTTTTCAAATACCCAAACACACTATGAACACCAAAAGACTGTAGAGGAAGTGGTTTGTATGTGACCAATTTTGAGCCTTTTTTTGCAAATTTCACTTCATTCAACTGGGTGGTCACCAATGGAAAACTTATAGCTACTTGGTGAAAGTGAAACTTACACACACTCTGTTGGCATGATTTACACCACTAAATATTCCACATGCTACATTTCCAAATTTTTAAAAAATACACTTTAATATATTTTTTCACTAGAAGTCATTAGAGCTTGGAATGAAAATGTAGTATTAAGTATGTTTCCATTAGAATTTATAAAAAAAAAAACTTTGAAACATAGAATATTCTTCTGCTACATGTTGTAATAATTCCCTGCAGGCAAGCTATTGCCAAATCTCCCAGTTTAAGGAGTGATAGACCAGACTGATGGTGGCCAGACCCCTTTATTAGCATTGACATAAATTTCTGTGTTAACATCATCAGAATGCATATTCCTCTTGACTGTTTTCTCATTCCCAAACTGTCTTGACCATTATTGAAACTGTTGTAATTATACCAACAGTGGCTCCAGTAGAAATTTGGTAATTTCTTTACTAGGTGGGAACCTAAAATCCTGCTCACTATTTCATAGCTACTTTCCTCCTAGGTTTGCACAGGAATTATGAGAGCATGGGATAACTTTTGGCTGAAATACAGTACTGGAGACAGAGGAAACCATAATCGTCAGTGTCACTGTAATTCATTCATCTGCCAAGAGAACAAGGATCACAGACATTCATGAGAGCATTGAAAAAGACAAGGCTGCAGCTCATCCGCCAAGGCAAACCTATATTTGCCTGTGCCTGCATGGCTCAGTGTCGAGAATTCTCTTCTATTCTACAGCGTCCTCGCTGAAGTCTGGTAGATAATGCATTGAGCTTCCTTCATTATAGTCCTTATCACTCAGCTGTTTGTATGTACTCATCTCCTTCAGCTTCCTCTTTGCTCAGCTACCAAGCTGGTTTGCTAAACTTCCCAACTTTGATGACTAAGCTGTGACATTCTCACTGCTAAACCCAATATATACAAAAAAAAAAAGTTATTATTTAGTAACTTGTCTCCAATCATAGGCAACACCTTTGATGATTCCTTGTTTTACAATTGTGCAACCATTTTGCAAACTCTTCCAGCAGAAGAGATCCTGCAGCTGAGACAGCTTTCCCTGCCAGTAAGTTTGAGGTTTAGATCTATGAGAAGGTCGGATGTGTTGAGCTATTGTTTTATGCGAGATATGTAACTGTTGAAAGCTGTTAGATTACTTCACTGACTTGAAAGCAACAAAGCTTCACTGTATATTTTTCAGTCTTTCCCTGTAAGGTTTCCTTCTGTCTTGACACCAATGCTTCTTCTAATCCCTCCAGCCTCTTCGTTAGTTCACAGGCCACAGACATGCATAACCCTGCACTCCCTACCCTCTCCTTCTCAAGGGCCTTTGTTCAAAAGTGAAACGTGATGAAAAAAACAATACCAGTGAAGAGTTACTATCTTTGCATTTAAAAGCATCATTTCTTCTGACTTTTATTTAAATGATTTTTTAAAGTAGGAATTTAAGGAAGAGAGAGGATGGGTTTGTTTTGAGTCCTCTGAAATTGTAATAATTCTGAATTTTATGTTCTTTAATAAATTTATACTTCAATTCCTTGGCTGGCTACAAAAGTAAGGAAAAGATCAGGATGTAAGATATAAACACATTCAAGTGCTGTCAAGAATGTCATCATTATCCTGAAATAGGGTTTTACAGTAAATAAAAAGACAAAAAAAAACCCTACCCTCATTTCCCCCTCTTTATAAGTCAGTTTTCTAAATACTAATGTTACCTTTATTAAAGCTAGAATTTTCATACTAATCTCAAATATGCACTTCATTCCTTTTTAGAATATAATACTTCATGGTAGCTGCTTATGATTTCCCCTGCAAACACCTCTGGAAATGCCATAATGCCATGTCTACTAATGACAGCATATACTGATAAAAACTCTGATTCTGATGAGTAAATAACCAAGGAAAGTGAGGTATTTATCTTGATAACATATTGTGTGAGGAATAATTTACTCCAGTTATAAATTTATGAGAATGGTCAATTTTTCTTTCTTCCATATGAAATCAAGAAACCTTTTATTATTTTTTAGTACCACCACTGGATAAACCTCATAATTATGCCCTAGAAGGGGAAAAAAAATCTCTGGCTGTGGTTTAGCAAACAGGCATAAAGTAGTCAAGCCTATCCAACAAACTCTTTTTCAACCATAGGGTCATCTGTGTGTCTTCTTTGCAATACAAATCCAAGCTAGCATAATTCCTTTTCTAGTCTAAGTGGCCTAGATAATAATGCATGTGATTAAAGTTGTCGTTATTTTAATGAGGAAAACATACTTCATTTCCTATATAAGTTATAAGCCAGCAAGTTGCATGTCCATATTCCCACAGTGTGAGTTCATATTACGCAATATACTTACTGTCAGGAATGAAGACAAGATAATTATGGTTTTAAGGAAGCATAAATCCACCCTTTCTGGAGCACAAACTAGTAATTAAAGAACTTGTAATTGGTTGTTGTATGAAGAGATTGTACAATTACGACATTTAGCAGCCAGTTCATGTGCCTCTTTCAGAATACAGATGCACTTTTTAAAGAAAACTTCATTCAGTCACTGGAAAACACCTCAGTGAAATTCTCTGCTTTTGCCACTCTACATCTTTACATATCTCTAAAAGTTTTCAAAAATTTGTTTAAGCATAAAGTGGGTTTTATTTTCCCTTCTTATAAAGCATTGCACATGCTAAAGGTGACAACCCCAGAAAGCGAGGTTTGAAGATATCTAAAATTACCCAAAAAGGATAAATATTACAATATTACTGCTATCTTAAAAATTAAAGTGATTGAACCCCCTGAAATTTAAAAATATTCATTTTTTAATGGATGAGGAGGAAAACTTGGTGTATGATATCTCTCCCATGCATGTAGGGGAAAAAAAACAACAATCAAATTATTACGTCCAGGCTTTTTGATTACAAGACATTACATGTAAATAAGAGCAAAAATTTCATTGCATATCAAAAATCAAATAACATGTTCTACTGAGACAGCAAGTCAAGAAGAGGGCAGTAACATCAAGGAATTTCTTTCAGTCATTTATACACTTTGACTAAAACAGCAGCAAATATTTGGAGATACTTTGGTACATTTGAAATATGGTAATTTAATCTAATCTGATCAAAAAATCATGTGAAATAGTTATATTTCAGAAATAATTTTAAAATATCTAAAAATATTATCAAAATTAGTATATCTAGGGGGAGAAAAAAACTCATAAATACCTGTATAAATCATATATACCTAGAGAAGTGCACCATTTAAACCTATATAATAGGATGGCCATTTTAGCTTTGCCTGCCTTGCTATTTTTTTTGCATACACCCATTTCCTGCAGAATATAGATTATCATCCTCCATTACTACACAATTTTATTACTTTTCATCAAAATCAGAGTAAAGTGGGCAAACAAACAAACAAACACAGCCCACCCAACCCCCTTCCCCCCCAGCCAAAACTAACTAGAATTTTTATTCCTGCCACAAAGTGGAGTTTGCTCCCCAGAATTATCAGGTCATATAAGTAATCCAAGATCCTTGTCCATAAATAAAAACTTCCTTACCTCATTTCTCTCTGCCTGCATTTATTTGTAGTGTGTTTGCAGTGAGGAACTGGTCTTGGCTGCCTTGGCTACAGCACCATATTAGTAGAGGAACTGGTGTTTGCCATAATATATTTTGAAGAAATTTATCCTGTTCAAAGATGAGATTTCATTTACAATATCTAAGCAGTGTATCTGCTTGGTGACTGCTTAGACAATTGCCCCCAAGTCCTTAAAAATATCCAATGAACTGTGAAGTCTGATGGATCTGCTGTATGCTTAGGATAAAATGTATGTGATTTGCTGCTATGTCATATTTTTTCACTAAAATGAAAATATTAAGATTAGGGTTAGGAAATTTCAAGACACTGCAGTCCAACAGACTGTGTAGTCCATTCTTGCTTTAGAATATAATGGAGATCATGCAGAGATTTTGGGTTGCCTAGGAAATGAAAGCCCAGTGAAGTACTCCAGGAGATACAATAAGTGCTTCAGGTATCCAGATGAAATATTTGTATAAATTCAATGTACTCGAAACTTATTGAGAGGTATTTATAATTTCTAAACAAACTGTCCTAACAGGTTTAGGGATCCAGTGTTGTACATAGATTTTCAAACAGTAAAAGCTGTGAAAAGAAAGGAAGGTATTTTTTCATTCACCAAATCACCTCAAGGTCAGACTATAAAGGAAAAAACTAAAAGAACACTCTACAGCTGAGGCACGTGTAAAGAAGAAACAGCACATTGGTAGCAGTAGATATTGTCAATGGAAGAGGGGAATGCAATCTGTGAATATGTTACTGTGTCCATGCTAAGATGCTTTTGTATGTTATTTACAGAAAAGTGATGAACCCGCAAGTTCTTCAACAACATTTTGATCGCCTGAGCTTGCATACCAAAATCTTCTTATTTGCCATAAAACAAAATCTCTAGAAGAGATTAGAAATGAGAGTCTCACAGCCAGAACATGGCAGTGTTTCTTCACACAGTATTTCCCCCTGAGCTTAGGGCTAGGCCAGGCCAGGCCAGGCATTTTTTTGGGTTGCAAGGTGCCCACGACAGTGCAGGACTTACTGACCACTTTTGACTCGAATGCCTTACGGTTGGGTGTTTGAGTCCTTGAGCCAGTATGTGATGTACTCACAGCACGGCAGCTGCATTTGAATTGCTCAGATGATGAAGCTGGTCAGTGCTGGTGCACAGCAGTGGGGTAACCCAGAAAACACACTGTGCAGCCTAGCTCAAATACGACATCAGTGTTGCTGCATTCCCTGCAGACAGTCACTTGTCTGGCAAAGAAACAAGGTTACAGATATAGAGAAGGCTCTCTAAGTGCTTAAGCTCCAGTTTATGTTATGAACAGCAGCACCACGTAATTCAGAACTGTCCCTGACTATGTCAAAATGTCACCAGTTTCCTAGCATATGAGGCCACAGTGCTGGCATTAGAAATAACATGTTTTTCTTTTGGCCTGAGGGGGAATTGAAATGCCTCTCTAAATAGACCTCACTTCTTGCCATAAACACTATAGGGCACAAGGATTAAAGGTTTTGACTGAAGGCAGCATTCTTTGTGGAATTAAAAAAGAGGAATGAAAAAAAAAAAGAAAAAAACCAGCATTGATGTGTAAGAGCAGAGTTGTGTTCTGTGTTATCCATTGCAGAGCGTATAGCCGTTGTGCAGGTTCACCAGCACAGCAAATAGCAATGAAGAAAAGAAATCCAAATTATATTAATATTTAAAAATATTAATATTAAATATGTTTCTATATATAAACTATGTATATACATACACATACATATATGCATGTGTATATACTTCTATGTCATTGGTTAAAATAGAGTGTGTATATATATGTACACACACATTCTAGCCATCATCCTGAACCTTTTCCCTTGCTCATGAGCAAACTTATTATAAAGTTTAGATATATAAACCAAAGATTAATTGCAAAGTATTTATCTTGAGAAATTCTTTGATTTTATCCAAAGGCAAAGGCAAATTTAGAACAAAAACTCTCTTTAAAAATCAAGATATTTTTTGTTATTACACACAGGGTACAAAATGCTGTTCTTCAGAGAATTAGTGAACCAAGATTCAAATACTTATACAGTCTGCAGAAGTCAATAAACCAACTTAATTTTGTAAATATTTTGTGTTTTTGTAAGTACACAAATATTGAGCTACATATACATTTGTGAAAAATTTATTCAGACATATTAGGAATATACCTTCCATATAATGATTTGTTAACTTCCCTAGAGAATCACCCTCGGCAATTCTCCATGGACAGCCTAGAGATCTGCTTAGAGGTCCCCCTATGTTGGAAGAGTACAAAAGGTTGACCATTTACCTATTCTGTTCTCAGCCTGTGGAAAGATTAACCCTTTCAAGAAGTAATATTTCCTATCCTTGCTTCCCTGTTCTTATTTAAGAAGAAATCTGCGAACATTTTAAGTCATCCATCCCTTAGTACAGCAAACAGCAATGCTGTTTGCTAATACTCATTTTCCTTTAGAAATACAAGTAAGGACACCCAGTGGGCTCCCTGTGAGCCCAGAGCCAGGACCGCTGGGAGCTTTCCCAGGTCCATCAGGGCAGATCTCATCCCACTGCCTCAGTCAGGAGCAGGGCAGCAGAGGGAGCACTGAAGCAGACCCTCCCCCAGCCTCCAGACACTTCCCTGGGAAAAAGGGTTCCATGACTGCCTGGAGTTTCAGAGTTTGAAAATCTTTACTTGCACTTTTCTGGGGATTTTTTCCCCAGTTAGGTGGGGACAGTTAGCCACATCCACAATAATATAATTATAAAATTAATTATAGTTTGTTGAACTAAATTTGACTGAGGGTTAAATAATAGTTTGGATAGATTCCAGTAACTTTTGTGTTTATGCCATAATTTTTCATTAATGAAAGCAATATCAAACCTATTCCTTGTAATTTACATCTACTCATTTGTTGGACAGCATGACAACAGGAGATCTGTAAGCATCAGCTTAATGCCAGTTTATTACTTAAAGGCTCTTTTGCCTTTAAAGTGAAAGAGAAATTCTTTAGCTGCAGAAAAACACTGTCCATTGCCCCCCACCCCCGCCCCCCCCCAAACCCATGACAACAATTCATATGAATGCAGCAAGAAAAAAAAAGAAAAAGGCCATGGCGCTTGGACATGAGTGTCAAGATAAACAGTCAAGTATTTGTGAAGTTGATACTCAAAGCAAGGGGCATGAAGAGTGTAATTCATGGCCCCTAAATCACTGATTTATCTCTCCCTGAGGCAAGAAAAACATTTGGAAAAACAAAAAAAGTAAAAACAAGTTCTGCAAGTTACATATCCAAATCTATCACCTGTATGAATGCCATGGTTTCCAGATTTCTGGGTATTCTTATGTCCCACTGACTTCCTTATCAATATGGACATATCAGAGCCTTTGAAAAAAGGCAGATCACATATTTAAGAACCAAAGAGTGATTAAAACTTCTTTCTTTAAGCATTGTTCTTCAGATCTTGTATCTTTTTAATAGAGATGATAGCACAAAGAGAGTTGTGAGAGCTTGTTAAACTGTGCAAATATAGAGTATTAGGCATAAGAATGCTACTCATTATCTGGGTAAAAAAATAGAAAAAGAGTGGGGTTTGGAATTTGGAAACTGCAATAATACTCAATCTCCTATGCCTAATACTACATAATCACAAACCTAATAAAAATAGAAATATACAGTTCTTTTTGGAAAGCTAACAAATATTTCCTGATGTGAACACACTATGAGCCTTGTTAATCACATCCTGATCCATTGCATGCTGTTACATATAGCAACTGGATTATGCAAGTAGGAAAAAAAAGGCAAAGTAAAAATCCGATCTGACCTACTCTTTCTACTTTTTTTTCTTTTTTTTTTTTTTTTTCCTATTACATTAAAACAAGCAATAAGCAGCAGCAGGTCATCTACCTGACACAAACTTCTACAGCATTGTCCTGGTTTAACTGTTTATGTTTACTGTTAATAAAATTGAAGCAGCTTCTTTGTAATAGTTTGTTTTGCTTGTCCATCCAGTAAAAGGGACCAGAACAGTGGCAGCTTTTGCATGCACAATACTGACTCTTTTTCTGAAATCACATGTGGTATGATCAGTCCAAATCAAAGTGAATGGAAAACCTGCTTTTATTACTGACTCCAAAATATACTCAAAATCCTTAGCAGTGCCATAGAAGGTCTCTTATGTTTATAGCCTTTTAATTCCCTGCTCCAGTTAGAGAATAGCTGAGCAGCAAAGCTTGTTGCCATTGTCATTATTTGTTGCCCATGGATTACACATGTGAAACTTCTAATGGGCACAACAGTGCACTTACAGGTAATTAACTTATGTGACATAAGAGTAACTAATTGATAAAAATTGCCAAGAACAGTAATAAAGCCACTATATTTTTTTAGGAAGTAAAATATAACATAAATAGCAGTTTATTCTTTAGCACTCTCTTTATGCCTAAATTCAACTATAAATTTCATGTTTAACATTAAAAAAATATATATAATTCCTTAAAAGCAAATCAGTCTGCAGTACAACAGATTTCCTATAAGCAGACAGTATTTTGTAAAGCACGTCCTAGTGCAAGTCCTCACCCTCACTCATGGCTTCAAGGCCACCAAGCAGCACCATACACAACGTGAGTCAATGCTTTCACTTCTCAGCTGTTCTGAGTCCTGCTGCTGCCAGTACGGCTGGCTGTGAGGAGGACTGGGCTGTGAAGGATGCTTTAGGTTCTCTGCACCAGAAAGAAATAGGTGGGGTATTCACTTTGGATTTTTTGAAATCTAGCCTTCCTTGATCCGGACAATTTAGCAAGGAGAAGAATGAGTGTTCTTTTGGATCTCTGGAATTCCCACACCTTTGTGGCACTTGAAATGTACCCCTCAAATGTACCCCTTTTTGACTGTGCTATAGTGAGGGAAGCTCAAAGCTTTGAATTCCTAGGACCAAATTAGCAGCTTTTCAGCACTTTTTATAAGATAAATGCAACTTAAAAAAAAATAATTTAGGAAACAAAATAATACAATGATTGGGAGAGAAAAAAGCAGAGTTACCCTCATCAGAAGGGGTTCCAATGCATCTCCATTCACTGCTGTGCTTCTATTGATCTTCCACAGAAAAATAGCTACTACACCCTGAAAAGTAACAGTCCTGACCTACAGCAAAGACTTGTAGTATAAATGTCACTCTATGTGAACTCCAGTGTATTGCTGGGAAAAAAAAGGGTTACTGTTGTTATACGCCATGTGAACAGGTGAAGTATCACAAGAAATAGTTTGCATCTGACATTGCTTAAACCTCCTATTAAAAACCTGCATACCACACAAAAGTGGCAATTTTTAGAAGAGTGTTGAAATTGGAGATGATTCAGAAAAGACTTGCAAAAATAATTTTATTGCTAATGAAAGAGAAGGTTGAGAGGTGACTTAATTACGATGTTTCATTCATGAAGAGAAACAAGGAACGGGTACAAATGAGCTCTTTAATCTGGTGGTGAAAGGCATAACAAAAATCAATGGCCTGACACGGAAGCCAGACAAACTCTTCATCATTGCAGGTCTTTGGGTCACTACAGGATGTCCTTTTATGAAGCAACATGAACTATTGGTCTTGGCAGGGATTAGAGGCTGCACTCAAATGTTTGGTACAGGACTAAGCTAATCACTTCCCTCTCCTGAGAACTTAAGCATAGCAGGCAAAGCGCTCTTTTACCATTTGGTCATCTCACTGACTCAGATACAAAACAAGCAAGTTATTTGTGAGATGTTTTGTGGGTAGGTAGTTCATAAAATCAAACCATCTGCCAACACAAGAGGATGTGTATGTGTGACTATCCCTGTCAGAACCTCTGGTTGCTCAACAAAAGGATGTTGAGAGAAAATAGCTTCATACAGGCACCATGATCACAACATTCTTGTGGTTACAGAACTGCATGTTATTATTCTCCTTCAATAAGTTTGTTACAACTATAAGCCTTCATTGAATTTTTGCAATATAGAGATTTCTGCACCTTGAAAGTACATTTTTACTACTTCAAATTTACTTTCCTTGTTTTTTCTTCCCCTGATTTCCTGCTGTCACACACAGGAGGAGTGATCCTCCAGCAGTCATGGCAAATAGAATATTTCAGGAAACCAAGTGAAGTTCATGTTCTCTCTCTGGAATGATGTGGTTGTCATATATGACCCTCATTTTCTTACCAGCTTAAGATTCAGATTCAGATTAACCAGAAATGGGATAATTCTCCAAGTAACAGGGTGAGACAGAGATGTCCAAAAATGCAGGTTTCTCTAATCTCTTCTGTAAAAAACATCTATAGGAAATTTTTATTCAGTTTGAAACTCATGGCTTCTGGATGTTATTTCTCCTTTTGGTCATGGATTTGGCTTACTTGTCTATTGCTTATTGAATTAATTGCCTCCTTGTAGGTGGAGAAATATGGACAACATGACAGTTGTGAAGATTTTCTTTAGAATGTCTGTGCAGCTCTGGGAATGGAGTTGCCTGACAAACACAAAGGACTGAAGTGAGTGATTGGTGAAGAAAGAATGCTTTGTAGTATCTGGTGCCAGTGAAGGGAGCGGGTTACAGGATGATTGGAGAACAGATTTGTGAGAACTTAGTGAAAACAGAACCACAGAACTGAGGAATTAAGTTGGAAGAGACCTCTGGAGGCCATCAAGTCCAACCTCCTGCTCTATGAATTTGCATACTTGAACTCATTTTCACTTCAAGATTTGAGATGTGTTTAACAGTTTATCAATGATGAGTGTGCAAAATAAATTCTGTCATTCTTCACTAGCTGTGTGATAATTTTTTTCAGAAGTTGTGTGGGTTCTGCATTAAAAGATAGCCCTTCTTATCTATTTTGCAGTCTTATATGTGAGTGAAGCATCATAGTGTAGTCAGTCTGTCAGATTTTAGAAGCTGCTTCATATCATGATTATTCCTTTTTCCCTACGCTTTTACTTTTGCTAACAGCCCCAGACTATGCTATTTCATCAGTTTGGACATGGCCTATAATGGTGAAATTTTGCCTAGCATTGATGGAAAAATTTTGCAGCTAAATCTCTGGCATAATGATGTCTACTATTACTCATGGAACTGATCTGATTCCCTCATTTAGCTTCCCGTCTTACTGTGAAGGAATCATGAGCAAGTGTAAAGCAATTAGACAGACAGGCAGGAACTCCCTTTCCTATGCTATATATGTGCTCTTGTCAGGGCTTCCTTTCATTCCTTCCTTTAATGTTCTTGTGTCATTAGCTTCAAGAGTAGGCAAAATGTCCATGAGCCATGCTGCTTTCTAGACTCTCTTAATGGGGAGAGAGGATTGCCTGGACTGCTGGCAAGCAGGAAGCAAGGTGTGCGTGAAGCAAAGGATATTTACTGTTGGGCTGTTATGGAAGGGAACAGTAGAGCTGTAGGAGATTTATGAGACTGGAAAACAGATTCATCAGAAGGAAGCAGAGACAAAGAATAGTGCTGGTTATCCAGCTCAAGCAAGGATTCAATGATCCCCCCAAATTGCTAGAGGGAATCAAGTGTGATGGGTCTCCTTAGAAAACGTTCCTGACCGAGTAGAGAAAAACCCTGCTGGGCTGTCAGGAAGACTGTCCAGACTGTAGCTGGGGAAGCAGATTGGGTCCCATCTACCCTGCTGAGCCCTTTCACTGAGTGAAAGTGCTAGGAGGAGAATCATAACTGCTTCCAGCTAGTCCTTCCTCATTCTTTGATTTCCATGTGCTGACTCAGCCCATAGGATCTTCCTGCCCCATTCTTTTGAATATTGAGGATGATAATAAATAGTTGCTGACAAGGATCATGCCAGCTATTCTCCTCTCAAGCAGCTTATTGTTATGGGATACCAGGAATGCTAAAAAGCATTAATAGGTTCAAAAAGGACAAATCCAGAGAAAAAAAAAGAACAAAGAAAACCAACCAAGCAACTAACTAAAAGCAATACCCCCCCAAAAAAGAACCCCAAATATCCAAAAAAACATCAGAAGAGTGAGTGAGTGAGAAAAATATTACTTCTTCTGTTTTATTTCTTACACTTTTTTTTCACCCCTAAGGGTGTCTGCAGACTCCAAATGGCTTAAGGAGGAATTATAACCCACTATAGATTTTACTACATGAAACATATTTAATATAATGAGCAGACAATAGTGAATAAGATCTTAAAATCCAAAGATGACCCTAGTAGAAAAGAAGGAGAGCTAATTTTTAAATACCTGGAATAAATAAAACAACCTTAATTTTATAATGATGGTGTTTTGCAAATTTAGGGTTGAAAATCTTTGATAAAGAGATAAAAAATATTGAATACTTATTGTAAGTAATACACCAGTAATACAGGAACTGAAAAAGTAAAAGGTTAATCGAATTTTAATAGTTATAATTTCTATTGCCTTTTTTAAAAAGAAATCATTCACGAAAAGTTCTTTTAAATTCCTGGAATTCTTCAGGGTAATGATTTTGCTCAGAATGATCTGTAGACATTACACAGTTAAAACTGAATACCTACTCAGAGAAGTAAATTGCTTTAGAATTATGTGAAGAAAGGTCAAAAATGGGAGAAAATTATTTATAATCAGAAAGAAGTAGAATGGAGTCCTACAAGCTAAAACTAGTATGTCATTATGTCATTATGTCACTATGCTTTGTGTCACAATGTATAAAAATAAAAAGTGGATTTTTTTCCTTTTTTCTTGGAAATAACTTTTGGTGCTTTCTTTTACGTCTAAAATTCTTTGACTTAGTGCCTCTACCTTTTTTTTTTTTTTTTCTTGTTCCAGTGCATCTGTTTAGCAGGCTCTAGGATATCCCAGTCAAACACCTAGCTAGCCTTTTGCATGCTAGTTAGTTAATTAACTTGAAAGCAAATTCTAAAACACCAACAAAACAGACTGAAAGATATCTCAGGCCATTTTAAGAGTGAACAACAAGATTTTTTTTCCAGATGAAATTTGTTCATAAGTGCTGTATACTCTATGTGCTGGCTTTCTCAGGCATTGCTGAGAATTATTAATTTCACGTCAGCTGTTCCAGCCTTGATTTTCACAGATATTTTGCCAGTTAACTGCTGCCTCATAATCCTCCCCTTTCCAGACGGAAATAAAGCAATTGCTGGCTAAGTTTCCCTCAGTGGGCTGCCAACATGAAACTCCCAATACGCGTTCAGTGCTAACAGGAAAATTGCCCCCTCAATGCTGTGAGTAATTTTAACTTTAATATTCCTTCTTTATTTATCATAATATTTGCTCATATTTTTAAAGTAAGCTTGAACATTTGATTCCATCTTTTCTTTTCTGAATAACAACAGAGCCCTTAGAAAAACAACTCTATATCATAAGAAAAAGGTTCAGTAAGAGCTCACAAGGACTCCATTATTAGCAGACACTTGCAAAAGCCATTTGTGTGAGGTAGAAACTTGACTGAGTTTTACCACCTGAGAATTGTGGGTTACTATGCATACTCTTGGAGTGTTTTCACTACTTTTATAAAAATAGCTGGTTTTATGATTTTGAATGGGAATAACCAAAAAAGAGAGCATTCTTGTGTAAAAGAAAATTTTATTGAGCATGAAAACCACTGAAAATAAAACTAACTCGATATGGTTAACCACTGGGTTGCCAGTGCATCTGGTAAAACTACCCATAAAGGCACACATCTCACACCTGAATGATGACAGGGAATTCAGATTAGGTTCTTTGGCTCCACTGCTACCCCTAGCTACTGTTTTGTCAGTAAAGTTCCTCTGACAAACTAAATCAGACCAGGGCATGGGGTTGAGCACTGGCATGCCATCATCTTCAGTGTTTACCTTTGAGTTTGCCCTGGCATGAGTTTGACCAGGTCAGCTAATGCTTTTCCAGATAGTCCCCAAGGCACAATTCTGGGGGCAGCATATGCTGAGATTTTACCGTAAGAATCTGGGATGCAATGACCCTGTCTGAGGGAGGGAGGGAGGGAGGTGGTGTGTACAGCTCTGTGGAGGAAAGCTGGTTGTGCCTCCTGGTCTCAGGGCCTGAGAAGGCAGCCACAGGCTCTGGAGATGGGCTCCGTCACAACAGTCAGTGCCAAAGTCTGCTCCTTCAAAGAGTCACACACCATTAATTTTTTTAAAGTCTATCTGAGATGGCAGTTATCACTTCTATAACACTTTGTTGTTTTGCTCATTGGTACTTACCTGGAATGTGTGAGATTTGGGTTCAATAACCTCATCAGCTCAGCCTCAGGGTATCCAAAACCAATAACTCTTTAATATAAAAATACAGAAGCTGTTCCTGAAGCGAGAAGCAGAATCTAGGTCTGCCCACTCCCAGATGAGTGCTGTAGGCACTAGGCCACAGAGTCATGTTCCCTCTTGCACTCCCTCTTACATCTTCCTTGGATATATTGCATTCTTTCCTCTGCTGACATAGGGTTTCAACAAGAGCAGCCCCCTCCTTTCCCAGCTGTGTGGCTTGTGGTTAATGCAGTCTTCTGGGAGAGGAGAGCTATGCCTCTTTATCTTTTCAGAGGGAGGATACTGACTGAGTGTCAAATACTTCAGCCTCTAAGGAATATACAGAAAGGGAGGTGATGGTACAGGCATTGCCCTTCTTCAGAAGGAGGGCATGCTGTCATGGTGGGGGACCCAGCAAAGTCCCTGCCCACTTGTGTGGTGGCACAGAGCAGCTGCTGCTCTCTGGGTGTCTGTCAGACCATGGCTGCACACACACACCTCCTTCTCAGGTGGGGTAATTTCTGGGTGCTTCTCCCAGGGAACTTTCCAGCCAGGCACAGAGACAGCCAGTTAACATCACCAATGGCTGGAAGGTGAATATGGATTAACAGAGGCTGAGGTTTGGATCTGTGCCACATCTGCCTAGGCTCTGCCAGGAGACTTATGACTTACTGGGGGATTATAGCCCCTCCTCTTTAGGAGGTGGAGAAACCTATTCGCATCCTGGCAAGTTGTGTTTTTTGCAGTTACTCACATTTTTATAAATTTGCATATTTCCTTTTTTGGTTTTGATTTACCTTTTTTTTTTTTTTTCCCTTATGTTGTGTTCTTATGAGGGCACCATTTAACCAAAGAACCTTCTAATACCAGATACCTTCTCCTTGTACAGATGCTTGTAGCCAAGTATTAGTTCTGTTCTTGAGTCTGGTCTACTTAAACAGATTCTGATCTGTAAGTATTTCACTGCATGACTTATTTCAAGGCCTATGAATCCATCCCACACTGAATTCAATGTGGTCAGATAAGATTAAGTCATTTAGATTGTGATTTCTCCTCAGATTTCCAGATTTATTTTATGTAGTCAAGAGGTGGGAATATCATGGTAAGAAATAACAGCTAACTAAGCCTATTTTTATTTTATATTATTTATTCTATGAAACAAAGTCTTTCGGCTTTCAGATTAAAATTAACAGAATTCTGCTATCTGATGGGTTTTCAGAATTTAACATTAAATTAGTAAGTAACAATTCAGTAGTTGGAAAGGGTTCCTGTAAAAAAAAAATTTCTCACAGAAAATATAATTTAATTGGTCAGTTAGTTAAGTGCCCCAGCATCGAATGGGAACTGAAAGTGAATTGACCTTTTGCCCAATCAATTATCACTCCAGAGAATGACAAAAAAGGCAATGTTGATGAGGTGCAGAAAGATTACACTTATGTTATCTCTGACAACAAGGTCTTTCAGTGCACAATGTCATAATATAATAGCAGCAGAAACCTATATATTCTCAATAAAACCTAAAATTTGTATACTTCATTTTGTGTGCTGAATATGTAATTTAATACCTAACATGTGCATTTTTAAATGCACACTGAGTGTCTATAATATATCCTAAGTGTATATTTTATTAGATTTTCCCACTTAAAAGCTGGAAAAATTACTTCCAGTTAATATACTTGAAAATTAAAAATACTTTATATTAGTTTGTTTGTTTTATTTAGGAACCATGCATACACAGACACATATATTTCTGTCCTGAATTTCTGTGTGCTTTTTATAGTCACAGCACCCATCAGCTTGTAATGATGATTTTGAGCATGCTTATTGGACTGCCAAATCTCCTTCTGGTAAGAGGCAGGAATATGACTCTACTTTCTGCTTTAAAAGCCCTCACTCTGAACATAGAATCTATGGTCACAAACACAAGATGCAGAAACATTTGTTTCCCCTTACTGTGGATTTCTCTTAAAAGTACCGTGAAGAAAATATCCTGATCTTCTATATCAATGATTCAGGACCCTTCATCACTGTATTTTAATACGTGATGCTTTGACTTAACAAAGTACAAAATATTTACTCCTTCTTTGCAATATTTTATGCCCTCTTATTTCCATCTCCTTCACATGATTTTTAATCTGTAAAAACTCTGTTCTGAACCACATAAATTAATTTGTAATAATGAAAAGAATGGCCCATCACAAGTGGCAAATTGTTGAAGAGAATGTCTTACAATTAAAACTTAGAACCTGGAAGAATATTTGGCAAACAGCACTCAAATAGTAACTCCCAAGTAATCACACAGTTTCTGCTGAGTGAAATTTATTTCTGTGTTACACTGAAATTTATATTTGTATTATTCATGTGTTCATGTCCTTTATATGAGGTCAGAGTTTTGTTAGTCTTCCTGTCTGAAATCTATTTACCAAATCAAGTATACAGCCCTCAAGGAGAAAGATTCAAAATAAAATATTGTTGTTAAACGATATTTTAATTCAGCTCCAATGAAGTTGAACCAAAGTAAGCTGTTTGTGTATTCCTTAAAGGAAAACTGGAAATAGTGTTGACAATAAAGTGCCTTAGTGTCCCATCAAAATGTGTTTTATTGTAAAATTTCCAATTACCTCCAAAAAAGATAACTATAGCAAGAGTAGTGTGAGAATTACATTTCTGTGAACTTATAGATCTTTAGATGTCATCAACTTTCTTGGTCAGACATCTTAATTTAATCTGTGTGTTTTCTTTTATTATGTGATTACCATATCTTGAAAATTAGTTTCCTGGTTTTTTGTTTGTTTTTTGTTTGTTTGTTTGTTTGTTTTTGGGGTTTTGTGTTGTTTTGGCTTTTTTTTTTTTGTGAAAACTAGTAAAGAAGAAATCCAGACTCAGTCTTTGAGAAATGGTTTAATCACATTAAAGTTGATAACACTACTGGATTTTCTTTTCCTCTAGCTTTCTGTGTTTTGCTCTCACTAACTATTCTCTATCTGGCATTCAAGAGAACATCTGGAGTAGCAATATTATTTGCTTAAACTGTCAGATGTAAGATCAATTTACTTGCTAAAGCAATCTGGTTTTCAGTCCTTACTGTGTGCTACTGAGAATCCTACCATGGAAGTAACTGGAATGCATGATATAGTTGCCATACTTCCTCTTCCCCAGGAAATTCAGCTTTATTAAATATATCACATTCAGGATGAAGTTTTGAAGACACCTCAATCCTGCCTTCAATCTTCATCTGTACTCTTAGATAAGTTGCAAAACTCATTTTTGAACACAATCTATGTAAGCAGCATATGCAAACCTGATCAGTAGATGCCTGAGCTTTTAGCTGGTTGCATAAACCTGTTTGTCTTGACAAGTTTAATTCATATGTCCACTTACTAAAGAGAACCATTTAAAAGCTTATTTTAAGAGCATGTGCCTCAAAGTGATAGCATATTTGTTTTATGACTATCGTGGTGCTAAAACATTATTCTTTTTCTACAGTCGAAATTAATGAATGTATACAATAGTGGAAACACTTATTTCAACTGTAAAAATTGACTTTAATATTGGTCAGGCCTGTCAATCAAATTGACTTATTATGAACTTAAAACTCATTAGCAGTAGAATACCGTAGTTGTACCTTTCAAATGACTGATGACTAGAACTGTGTGAAATTGCTGCTGAATTTGTCAATTACTGTGTGAAGTGTTCATTGTAAAGATAGATTTTCACTCAAAAATCATGGCTTTAAAATAATCTCCAACCGTCCAAGGTTACCTCTTGTGATTATGGTATGTCCCTCTTTCGCGCTTTCTCTTTTTTTATGTTCCTTATCCTCTGAAGTCCCAATGGGACTTCTTTGTGTGGTAAGACGAAGGAATAAATTGACTGGCTGAGGATACTGTGGGACAGCAAAAATCAACTGCTTTTATATTTGGGGTGCTTGGAAGGCTAACTGGACTGGTGGATCAATCCTGGTGCACATATTACTGATAAATGACCTTATGTACTAGAAATCAGAACCGTGAATTTCACTAATGCAGAAGGAGCAGCTGCAAAAGAGCTTGTACCTTTGTTCTTCAGCAACCTTCTGGTCTTTTCTGGTCAGGATGAGTGGAGCAGGATTTGAACTTTTTACTGAGCTAATTATTGATACAAATTCCAGTGTTTGCCATATTGCCCACTTCACAATTAATTAAATTCCCTTGGAGATAAATTGGAGAAGCATTGTACATCTTGGCCACAGACAGTTTTGCGTGGCCAAAACAGTAACAGTTCCTGTAATTTGTCTAGGATATAATGAAATTAAGTGATTTAAATAAATTAAAAGTGGACCAGATTCAGCTTTCAGTAATTACAAGCCACTGAAGGACAGATACAACAGAAAATAGCCTATGTGGCTGCTAGCCCAAGCAAGCTCGATGGGACTCCTACTTTTGTCTAGCAGGGATGAGCTCTGGCAGCTGAGGAAGCTATATTCCATCTAGTAGGTTTAACACTTTAGGAACTGGGGACATGGTAGTTATCTTCTGAAAAAAAAAACAAATGTTCAGTGGATAACATGTAAAGGATGAAGAGGTGTATTCTTGGGACGTTTTCTCAATAGATTTCCATCCTTATGTATGCCAGTTATTTCTTTCCTTATATTGAGATGCACGATTTGGGAAACAGCTGTAGAAATCATTGCTAGAAGGCATCTGTTTCCAGACAGTAACCAAAAGAAGAATAGTCTCACTCCTTAAAAACAGTCTTCCAGTTTGAAGAAGAGATGGAAACTGAGTGTACTAGAAGTGTTTCAACGTGTTGAATCCTCCTCCCCCACACACCCATCGGGTAGGCAAGCAACTCTACTTTTCACATACAATGCCAGCATCCTATAGTATAAAATACTATACTGTAAAATACTGTAGCTTGCACTGAAATATTTTAGGGTGAGAACTAGAAATTTTCTGGCAGTGATTTTGTACTCTTATTCTGACTGCAAATATTTTTTTTTTTGCCACAATACTGATCCTAAGGAAGCCGAAAGTATTAACAGATTCAGAAAGGACACATTTATTCCAAATAAGCAGACTGAAGAACTGGCAAACATGTTGCATTAACAGGTCTACCTTAGCAAACCATTGGTTTTCAGAGGATGAGTAGTACAACAGATAGAAGTTATCTCAGAGATGGGTCATTTCTTTTCCTGAGCATCCTCAAGCCATTGTCAGAAACAAGATGCTGCTATGGTCACCCTCTATAAGACACAACATGAAAGTTCTGCTGACACCAGGCTCATTGTTATTGTCTTGTTAAAAGTTACAAAGGTGAAATACTTTATCACTGTAACAATTATAGCGATGTCAGCTTTAGTATGAGACAGTTATTCTGTAGGATCATTCTAATATGAGTTTCTGTTTAGACTAGTTGTCTGAGAATACTGCTTCTTCTGGGGAAAAAATAAACAAACAAACAAAACAACAACAACAACAAAAAAGCCAACCAAACAAAAAACCAACCCACAAAAATGACTTAAGGAGTTTTGTCTAGAATGCTTTACAAGCAGGTCTCAAAACAACATCAAGTTTAATGAATGTAGTGTAGCCAAGGAAAAATATTGTAATAGAGAAATTGGAATTGTCATTATCTGGTAAATTATACTGATATTTCCCACTTTTTAATTGAGCCTTATATAACTAGAAATAGAATAGAATTTTAAAATAGAAAATACAACAGTGAACTCTTTCATATTTCATTTCTTGGTTTGTTTTAAACACATATATGGGAAGATTCAGAAAGAGTTGCAGCATGCCTTGGCTGAATTTTAGTTGGATACTGATGCCACACCAATTTTTAAGTGACACACATGATGAAACCAAGCAAAATGGTGGCATGTACGACTGTTTGTGTCAGCCATAACAACACTACTCTGCAGAGGAATGAGAAACTCTAGAGTTTCATGAGGTTCCCTATTAAAGTCTGAGGTACAGATACATTTTATATCTATTACAGTATAAAGCCGTGCTACACCCAAAGACTTAGCTGGTTGAAAATGTAAGCAGTCAGGCTAATTTATTTTGGGATTATGGGCTTGACTTAAGCACATATGTACAAACTCATGCACTGTGAATTCGGTGAATCACAATGATATCAGCTTCACTGACAGTAAACAAAACTGCTCAGCGTTTTAAGGCAAGGAACAGGAGGAACTGAGCAAGTGGAAACCAGCCCCAGTCCCAGGCAGGGAAAAGGTCTGGGAGTTCTGGTGCTGTTGCCTCTTTGCCCTCATTTGCTTTGCCCTCGGCGGTGGCACTGCAGGTGGGTGCCTCCTGCACGACCTGTGCTCGTTCCTGGGCAGGGCAATTCAGCACGCAGGATGATTCTTCCTTTGGAAGGCAAGGGTTACCCAGCAGCCACACCAGGACACCTGCCTGGTGTTGAACTGGTGACAGGGACTTCCCTGATATATCTGTGCTGCCTTTGGAGGGGAGTCAGTGGTCAGGACCTTCTGTCCTCAGTGCGCCTGGTAGCCGAGCGCTGCTCCAGACATGCCCAAACAGGCTGCTCATGGGCTGCCTGCAGGCTGGCCCTAGGCAACCTGACAGGCAATGGTGTGCATGGGAGAATACATGTGAGTCAGCTGCTCGGGTGCACTCCTGAGACTGCTTTCTAGCAGCAGGATAGAAACAGCTAATGTAGGCAATTATAACAGAAGTGAATCTTCACCTTTCTGAAATGAAAAAAGGACTCGAAGCAAATCTCAGATCTGAAGACTGACCTCTCGTTTCAGACTCTAGTAGGATGCCTTCCTACCTGCAAAGGATAATCACAACTAGCCAGAGAGAAAAGATATGACTGTGATGTTTAATGCTCTACAGAGTCTGGTAGCCTCTAAAACAGGAAAAAAGAGTAAAAAAAGAAGTAATTTTTTCTTTGAAATGAAAACTCCTAACCCAGACCTAAGAAACCAGAACTAATATTTTATACTGAAATACAATCATGAGGTGACAGCAAGCGGATTAAAAAAAAAAAGAAAACTAAAAAAAAAAAAAAAAAAAAAAAAAAAAAACCCAAACACAACTCAGATCCCCAACATATGTGTAATAAACACATATTTGCCATTGTTTGAACTTCAGTGTGATTTTCAGTGTAGTTCCACTTAAGTTGCTCTAAATGCTTTAAAGCAATAAATCAAAAGTATTTAATCCCACTGAGAGAGTTCTTAACAAAAGAAAGAATAAGGAAATTAAAAAGTGTAACTCTAGGAAAAAACACAGACATTACTTGTTACCTGTGTAAGAACAACAAGGGCCTACAAACAAGTACAAACGGCAGCTTTTTGAATAAAAAACATAATAAGCAATAATCAGTATCTTATAGCATGATAGCCAAAGGCAGTGACATTTGAACAGCATGTCTTCTCTAAGCTTAGCTAGCTTGGTAGTGCATATCTGCAAGTGCTTAGCCATGTTAACATAAACCCTCATTAGGCAGGATTAGGCAAGAAACAGTGACAAACAGGGTGGACACTAACCCTCTGAGGAACCAATTCATGCACTACACACTAATTATCCTTTTAAATTACTTTAGGATTCAGGGAATGAATATCAGTGTATGTGTATATGACTACATGGGGAATTGTGTTTTACATACTACAACCTGTTTGTATTTTGCAACAGTTTTAAAGTTATTTCTCCCCCATAATCCACTGTCAAAACCTTAAAGTGTTTATTCTTAAGAATTCCAGGGTAATGATGAATTAAATTGCGATATTTAGATGTTTCACCGTGTTCAGGGGAAAATGTCCAGGAGCTACTTCTGATAAGTGCCAATTAGCAATCCATTTTGGAAAAGCAGGTTAGGAACAGCAATAGCCCCAAAAGTTCAAATAATGTGAAGTTCAGTAGCTTTCTCTGTAGACTCCATTACCAGAAATCCCAAGTAAGGATAATTTGAAGAAATTACAGAAGCAATTGCTGACTCAGTGAATTGTATTTTGACTTCTGTTTGTTGATTCCTTACCTTCTTTTCAGGTGTTGAATTTATTATTTGTTATTGTTGTTATTGTTGTTATTGTAGTTATTTGTAGTTATTGCAGTTATTTGTTGAATTTGCCTCTAATATTTTTCTGCAAAATAGAATTAACCCTCCTACAGTTAGAAGAATTAGTAAAAGAGTTAGAAGTAACCCTCCTAAATTAATCCTCCTACAGTTCTTAAACTATCTTGCTGTCATGAAGGTAAGCTATCATAACAAACTGCACTCATATTCTTGATCTATAGTGTTGATTAGCTGATATTTCTTTTTAAAGAAAATAAATATAAAAACTTTGGTTATACTGATGTTAAATGTCTCATACAAATTGTGTGATGAAAAGTGATAGAAAGGTGAAAAAATAGTGAATTCTTCCTCTGTGTACTTGACAAAACCTAATTTTTACATTTGGCTTTTTATCTTTCCCTTTTACCATTGAAAATTTTTATTAAAAATAATCTGAGTTAGGTTGTTCTGTGAATGTCATTTTTTGAATGTCATTTCATCACAAATGTTAACAAAACAAGTTTTAAATGTAAACTTTGGCAGAAAAAAATTAATAGGGGCTTTGCTTTTAAGGAAAGCTAAAAATGCTTTTAAGCATTTTACTTTGGAGCAATATACTTTACTGTGGTCTTATTTGACTTTGTACAGCAAAAAATAGCGCACCAGAAAAACTTTTACATCTCAAACTAAAGTTAAGCAATTAGCAGTAATATTACTAAAATATAGCATTGCTATTTTTATTGTATAACAATGGAAACGTTTCGAAGTACCTGCAGTTGCAGAAGTTTGAGCTTCATTTTTTGTTACTAATTTTCATAAGTCAAATTTTCAAAGAAAGCTTATTTTGGTTAATAAATACGAGTGACAATATTTTTGCATGCTATTTGACTGATTCTATAAATGTAAATTCAGTGTGTATCTGCAATTTTTACAGACAAAGAATTAATCAAATTGCCCACAAAAATCTCATATGCTCCTTTCTGACTCCATTAAAATAGAATAAAATTCTAATCTGCTCACTTCTGACATCAGTGTTACTTCAGATTTATCTTTTACAAAATTTGTACCGTAAGCTGAAAGAAAAAGAATTGAGAAGGTTCCTTCTTTCAAAATCTGTTATTTCAGTCAGCAAATGAATTTTAAAAATTTTTCTTTCTTACTGTTTCTGAATTAAGTAATGAATTTCACTTCATGGACCAGAAATTCAACAGAAATAAAATAGCAGCAACATATACACAGAACCCAGATGTATACAAAGTAACAAAACTTCTTTTACTTCAGTCCAGTGGCTAGGAGGTAAAAGGCATTTATTAGTACTGATTGTAGTAAGCATGGCCCTTAGTCTGGCATCTGTAGGAATATTATGCATGACCATATCTGTGGAAGAGAGAAGAATCAGGATTAAAATGGGGATAGAAAGGTGGTTGAAAATTAAAGAAGAAAAATGTAGAATGCCCTTTGGTAGAATCCATTATCCTAAACCCCAGTCTTGGGAACATGAAAACACCCTTGGCATAAACATTTGTGTTGAGGTCAAGTGGGATTAGAAGAATATATATTTGGATGCCTGGGGCTATGTCACAAAAAGAAAATATTAATTAAAAAAACAAGCTAGTGATTTTACTTGCCCTCAAACTACATTTTCTTTTAATACATTCTTTGGCTTTTTACAGTCAGTAGACTTGATTTTGATCTCACTTGTATTGGTTTAAATCAGAATAAGTCAGTATAAACCAGAACATTGTTCTGATATCAAATCAACCTAAACAAGGGTAGAGTCTTAAAGAATGTTGCTTCAGTGCAACTGGCTAAAACAAGTCTGCACTTTCATTTAGTGAAAGTTAGGATTTAATAGCACTAATCTGCCATGTGGAAAAGAGGCTGTTTGTAGGGCTGAGTTTCATAAAGTGCTTGGTTTGGATTCAGGGCTGAAGCCTCTGGATCCCTGAGAGTACTTGCAGCATGTTAGTCACCTCCAGGGCCTACATCAGGCTTCAGGACAGGTTACAATAGCAGGTGGGCATGTGCTAAACCTTAAGAATTTACTTTCTGGAGGACTTCCCAGTTTGAAGCTAAGGATATACAAAGGTTTTCATGAATCAAGCCTGCAGTGTTCAGTTAGAAACTCCGCTGAAGACAATGGCAGCCTTTGATTTCGTCACTGTCTGTCTAAATTAGGAAAAGATGTTGCTTATCTGACCTGACCTTTTCCTAATCTACGTACGATAACAGTTACACATTTTGTCTCAGATGAGTTGGTCGAGATCAGTTAACCACCTGGCCTCAGCTCTGTTGCCACAGGACTCGTTATATTCTCAATTCCAAGATATGCTGCTGTGTGTTTGTGCTGGCTACTTAGGAGGGGCTTTAAAGAGCCACAGCAGCTAAAACAACAGATCCTCAGGACTTGTAGGCTCCAGACCGAGCAGAAACAAATTAAGTTGCTGTGGGAGTGGAACTGGGATAGGTAAAGGAACCAACATGTTGCTTGCTAAAGGTGGAGAAGAAAAGATGAGAACAAGAATACCTTGATCAGAGACTTGCATCTGTTTGCTTATTAAAGTTGAACAAAGTGTATTTCTACGCTAATGTAAAAATATGTTTTATTGTTTTTACAGTGTGATGTTAAAACATAAGGAGCTTTTATTGCTGTTCTACTAAACAAAGGTTTGGCCCATACACTGCAAAATGTGCTTCCATTTTGATCCTGCTTAAAGCAACATCATCCAATCTTTCCATCTGTTTAAGGATTTGCCTTATATTTCATAGTGATTATTGGGGATAATAGAAAAACATATTCTTTCAACATTTTGTAGATTGTACCGACTTATTTTAATGGTAAAGTGTAATGATGATGGGACAGCCTCAGGAGGAGCAATGAAAGAAAAGAAAAGAAAATATTTGACTGCACTCTTACACTACTTCCATTAAACAGGTTTCAACTAAATTCAACTTGAGTATCATTAGTTGAAAAAAGCCCATATTTTCAAGCTAGAGAAAGTATAGTACATTAAATAGATTAGTTGATCATTATTTAGAAACCAAATTGCTCAATAAACAGTTCATTTTCCTAACAGAACTGAGATTCAACTTGGCAATTTGTATAAACAATATGTATGTTTTTAATGTATATGTTTATCTACAATAGTAAATATAAGCAACCTTTTGCCTATCATATAATGCCCCTAAAGGCATTATGGGTTAACAGTGATTTAATCCCCTTATGCATGCATAATATGACAAGCTTTGCATAAATGATAATAAATAATTGGTATATATAAATAATTCATCATTTATTTTTGCAGTAGAAATAGAATTCGTCGACATATTTTAAACAAAGGGAATAGCAAACATGATCTCAATCAGAAAAGGGGTTAAATCACATTACACAAAACAATGTTTCAAATAATCAAGACTCATGCACGCAACATATTTTTTACTCCTTTCATACTAGTATATTGCCAACTTGTTCTCAAGTATGGAACAATACGTATTTAGCACTATCATAAAATAATGGAAGAAATAAATGCTATATTGGGCATTTAATCCAAAACAAGAGGGAATAATATGTCACAAAAAATAAATGCATATACTGTGCTCTCTAGAAAATTGGACATTTTAGGGGATTTTATTTTTTGCCCTGGAATAATTTCTACTGTTTTGGGGTGATTCCTCTAGTCCTTTCAGTGCAGCTAATAGCTGATGAAATTCTAAAATGGACATTCTTTAAATAGTCATTTCTTATTTAAAATAATTTCTGTGATTATGCAATAAATTGCTAATTAGATTAATTTCTTCACGACATCCTAAAAAAGGGAAAAAAATACAGTGTTACTCTAAATGAAGAATAGTTTTAATAGTTAAGAGTCATTATGATTTCAGGATTCAGTGAATACAGCTGCGAAATAACTTTAAGAATGTAATGCCATCCTTGTTCAGCAAGGCAGTCAAATCTGCACTTAAGTTCAGTGCATGCATCAATCTCATTGACTTTACGTTATTCTCTCCAGAGTATATTTCTTTTCATTAGGAAGACACTGGCTCTTAACTACCATCAAACTGCCGACTCAACTTGCTTCAATAAGTCCCTGTGAAGCTCCTCAAAGTCTTCTCTAATTTTGACCAATATAAAGAGTACTGGAATTTGCAAATGTTGGCATGTAATTTCTTAACCCTTTCTACTGAAAACTGTGTTTGTAAATATATATATATATATATATATATATATATAAAGTAGGAGTGATTACAGTATATAAAGAGATTAAAAACCCTGTGGCAAATGAAAGCCCTCAAATTATTGTGCTTACTTTTCCCACTGATATTAAATACTGTTGGTTAAGGAAGTGTGAGATACCAAGCTATTATTGTATTACTCTCTACAAAAAAATGCCATTATACCTAGATTCAGACTTTTAACTATTTTCAAACCAAAAGCAGAACCTGACCTCTCACCTCATGATTGGTTAAATATCATACAAAAGCAATGTTAGGTATTTTGAAAGTGCAAGTTAATATATTTCTGTTATTTTCTTGTAAAGCAGAGAATTGCGATGTGCACAAATTCGCCTTTGTTACTATCATGTCATGGCCACTCAGTTGTTTCATTATACATTATTCATTACTTTTCATTAGTTTCAACCAATTTCCTGATATTAATTCATAAATCCCAGAAGTTTCCCTACTTCCCATTTAAAATTAGATAAGAACTCTTGATACTATCTGATATAGTAGCAAATTTAAATAAAATATTGCCTTTTTTTGGCTTTTGTTTTGCTAGCAGCTCACCTCGAATTTACATGTTTTGGTTTATTATTTTTCTTGGACCTCTCTCCTGACACTGCAGCATCTGACTATGCCCTAAAAGGCATAAGACTTAAAAAGCTTCTTGCTTAAATCCAACATATCGAGTCTCAACATTCCTTCTCATTTTCCATCTGACCCCAGAGCCATCCAAAATCCATAGGTTTGTTTTTTTCTTATCAGTTCAGCTGCCTTCACATCAAGCTGCCTGTCCCTGGGCCTTGCAGGAGCTGTCTCTTCTCAGGGAATTCCCCAGCAGTTTAGACACTCAGCAGGTAATATTGGAGAGCTTTCAGGCTCATATTTCCTTCCCCTGCTACACCCAGAGTGGTAGACATTTTTCTGGAACATGTAATGGTTTGGCCCACTGCAAAGGGGCACAAATGCAACAAATAGCAATCAGTGACTGTTACCCAACAGCTCTGTGATCAGAGCCTGCACACAAGATGTAGGACACCTGTGTTTCATTTCTTCCTCCTCTTGTGGATTATCTGCACCAAAGCCCATGATTTATGTGTAGAAGCCGTGGTTTTGATTCTTTGTGTTGTATACCATGTGATTCATGGTAACAGATAATTTCAGTAATCAGAAGTAGTGAAATCACAATTTTGAGGCAAAACAATTTCAGATTCGGCTTCCAGCCTCTGATGAAATGCACGTTTCACCATTCCTACAAAACGTGATTGGATCAGGGGGTGTGACCTGCTCATGTTGTCATGCTTTGCAGCCTGTCTGTGCCTGTGCACTCACCTGAACATTGAAGAATAGAAGTTTATATCCCTTCATTTCCAGTAAAGAACTGGGATTACATCCTGTTGTGTTGTGTGGAACAAGCATAATGAAAACTAGAAGTTTATATCCCTTCATTTCCAGTAAAGAACTGGGATTACATCCTGTTGTGTTGTGTGGAACAAGCATAATGAAAACTCTTTTTTTCCCAGAGATTTTACAGAGATCAGTTCTCTAAGACAGGGCACCACTGGACCACACCAGGACCAATGCCGGTGCACAAAATGTTCCAGGCATGGGGTGTTGGGTAGTGTAGGTGGTAGAACCAAAGCAATGAAGGTTTGTATGTGTGCAGCTGCACAGCATTTTGAAACTTAAAAAATATGCTTACTCCTCCTTCCATCTTCATGTCTTTCCTTCTGGTGAGCTTCACGTTCAGCTGTCTAACATGGTAGAAGATACATGTCTTTTTCATTTCCTTGGGGAGTTACTTCCCTGCCAGGTGGTGAAATCAGTGAGCTCAATAGTTGCACAAACATCATGGTGAAAAGGATGGGGCAGCAGAGTGTGTACAAGCAAACAGTGGAGAAAAAATGGTGAGATAACTGTTAGATGAACCCAGCAAGTATTCCTTAGCTCCACCCTGAGTCAAGGCACAACCTGCCTTCAGTGTCTGAAACCTGCTGACAAAGGGAAGGAGCTACTTGCCAGCAGGTTGCTGCTTCCATTAAAATAAAAGTTGAAGAATAGCAGGAACATTCCTTAGAAGTTTTTGCTGCTGATATACCTCAACTTTGCAAGAACAATGTCTTGATTTTCAAAAAGGAAAATTAATTTTAACTTGAAATCTGGGTAATTTTACTCAATACCATTTTCTAAATGAAAAGATACCTAAACAACATTTTATTAATTATCTCTATATGTTAACTTTCAATATAATTAATGATAGCTGCTAATATCTCTGCTTTCCCTGGATATATTTGCTCGAAGATGAAGAAAATAAGTAACATTTTAAGTAAGGTCCTTAAAATTATGTACAAAGAGAAAAATCTGAGTAAACATCTAATTTAAGTTGAATGTTCTCTTACACTGATCACTTCTTAAGTGTTTTTTTTTTTTCCTTGAGGTATGCTGAATAACAATATTTAATAACAAATACCCAAGCCTTGCAGCAATAAGTAAGAGCATGCATGTAGGTTAGCATTTGTCCTCCACAGTGGCTTTTCCCCTCAAGTATTATTTCTGTCTTAGCCATCTAAAAAAAAACAACAATGCAATCATGGACGCCACTTACAACCTACACAGTGGAAATTAGAGCCTTTTAGGGAAAAGATATTTGGCTGATAAAAACCAAGCTCCTTAAACTTTGGTGCGACATAATATTTCTTTTGGCAAGGGGTCACTGGTGCTCAGCATACATCATCACTAACTTATTAGATCTTGAGGCAATTAGCTGAAAACAAACAGAAGAGACAAGCCCTGTATTGAGCTATAGAAACCAGGAGAAAATAGCCCATGGCACTCCATTATTCCAGAGCTTCATCAAAGGCTATGCACTGACTGCAGTTTAAAGAAAGGAGAGTATTGTTTTCATGTAACATCTATACAGTATTGGGACTTTACCTTGTTATTTTTCTCCTGCTTCAAGTTACATCCAAACTTGCCTTGTTATAATAGGGCAGTGGAAAGAACTTCTCAGTTTCTACCTAAAACAGTATATGCAATGTGTTGCTTGATTAGCTAAGGATTAAAAATCCAATTAGATCCTCCCTTTTCATGGGAAATCACATGAGGAATTTTGAGAAATATTACTGAATAACATTATGTAATGTGATTGACTTTGAAAACATGTGACAAAGGAAGAGCTGATAGCTAAGAAACCCATAGAATCATCTAAGCAAACTGACCTTTACCTTTTGCAATGTAAATATGTATTTCTGAATTCCAGAATCTAGTTGAGAGATATATTTTCCTAGTTTCAATTATAAATAACTTTTTTTTTCCTAACAGAAAAAGATAACTACTTAAGAGATAATATGTATTACTGTAAGCATGACCCAGGTAAAAGTTATCATTAGGATACAAGTAATTTTGTGGTTTTTTTCAGTAATGTCCTACACAGAGTATTAAATATGGTGCTAAATAGAATGTGGCTTCACTTGTATATAATAAATAGGAATTATGATACAAAAAATGTGTGATTCTTATTTTAAAAAAGCATTTTTTACTAAATGAAAAGTTAGTTCATTTTTTTCAGAGAAGGAAAGTGATTGTTAGAGGTACTTGGCTGTACTTGCCACTTGTTTCTTTTCTGGCTGTTTAACAAACAATATTTTGTGTACGCCAATTGAACTATACTAGAATCTTGCATACCACAGGTTTAATTTAAGCACAGCAAATCTCTAAATTAATTTGCATTTTAAGAAGCTACATGTTTTAAGTTAAAGTTTTATAATACTTAATGTAAATTTCAGGGAAATCTTTTATTGAGAACACTGAAAGTATTTTAAATATGCAGAATGCCAATACTGCCTTCCTTATATTTTTTTCCTCTCTTCTCCATCCAGAATGAAAACAAATCAAGCCACTCCAAACACATAAACTGAGATTCTTGATGATATAAAGTCCTTCTTTGTATCAGTGTTGAATTCTGAACTTAGAGCTAACAAAATCTATCTCTGAAGGCTTGCAACCTTGTGGTGTAGGGTGTAGGATGAACAGCAGTGCTATCATTTTACCTCCTTCCCCACCTTCCCCACTTTCCTCTAGATTAATGATGAAATGATTTGTAGACTACCTTGCTCCTGGTGTAGGTTGTGCCTCAAAACGTTCTGCACTCTCGGCTTCTGGATCCAGCCTGTGAGGCAATTAACATCTACTGTTCTTAATTATGCTGAAAAGCTACAAAGAGATTAAAAGTAGGCAGAGCAGAAAAGGCCATCACAGTGCTATCTATTTCAGGATGTCTCATCTGTATTTCACTTCTGAGACAAGACTGAGGCTATAAATTCTTTTCCATGTTCTGTATTTAAAAAGAAAAAGCCAATTCTCTTCTCATATGGGAATGTAGACAGAGGCTTAATTGGATAAAAAAAATATTGCTGAACACAGAGTATGACTTCTAGCCTTCTTTGTAATTAATGTTTGTAGAAATTGCAGTGGTTTAAATAAAGCCAAAGAGGAAGAAACAGCTGTGAAAACTATTAGCCTATATTTATTTTTAAACACAGTTTTGTTGTTTGCAATCTTCCCTGAACAGTACAAACTTAGTTTTTTCCCATAGCAAAGTCTCCTTTCCTATTGCTTATTTACTATTACAGGTCTATATCTTTCATCTCTTCAAAGTCACTGGAGTGATTTACAATAGTCTTATCAATTTCATGTGAATGGTCTACGGAATGCTAGGATTTGGTCAAATTCTTTCCCACAAGAGGTTTCAATTTGTTCATCATTCCCTCCTGGTATCTGGTTTCAAGACATGATGTGCAGAATTACCTTTAGTATCAGTTCTGCAGATACAATGCATTAGCAGAGAAAATTAGACACAATTCCTTTTAGATCTGATGTGCTGCCGTTGTCTTTAAGTTGTCAGGGTGTCGAATTAATGGCAACTGGAGAAGGTTGCCATGACTTAAGGGATCACTGTAAAAGGAAAAACAATCCTTTATATCTTTTCTGAGAGAAAAGAAGGCAGCTGTTATACATTGCTGTGCAGTGAAGTCCCCCCCACCACCTTTTTACTTTGTTATGCTAGCAGAGGAGACATATACATGTATGTATATATACGTAAATACTTATGCAGAGAAAATTCCTCCTGTAAAATTAAAAAAAAAATAGCATAGATGTAGTAACTTTAACTTAAAAAGCAGAAAATATATCATTTTAAGCTCGATCAAATAATGTTTTTTATGATGTCTAACTTTAAAAAGATCTCCCTTTTCTCCAGAAAAAAACCTTCTACCAAGTTAAAACCATGTTTCCAATTATTTTAAAATCTCATCTCTCAATTGGTGGCAATTGCTTCTTGTAAAAAGAAGTCAAATCACACATGCAATAGGTTTTTTTTGCACTGTTACTGGTTATATTTTCTCTGTTTGTGATTATTTATTTATTTAGTTACATTTTGGAAAATTTTGGACAGTTGTTTTTTTCCCCTTGGAATTTAGAATTCTAAGTAGGCACAACTTTTTAATTTCTGCAGGAGAATTGCATTCTTAGAAATGTAATTCGAAAATTACATCCATACAGACAGCAGAATTTCACAAATTATTCTTAAAAGGCTGTTCAAGTGGTCAAAGGCTTTCTGTGGACACAACAAAGGATTTTTGCATAGACCTTGATTAAGCTGGAAAAGAAATTTGTTAGTCAACAGTCCTGGATGTATGCTTGCAAAAACTCAGTGGTTGAAAACTCTTCAGTGGCTAGAAAGTCAGGAAATACTGTTAAAGACATTAAATGAAGAAAGCTAAAATGTGCAGGTCATCTCTCAGGTTGGGCTTAAATAGTCTGGTCTCAGACTATGTAGCCACCGGTTCATTTGGCTAAGTTTGTGTGTCATCTTTAAAAATGTTTTTAACAATGTAAATTTGGTGAAAGAGCATATTCACTTTACAGTGTGTAACTATCATGAAGTATGGATGCAATTAAATGAAATTTATATGTACATACAAGCAAACTAAAAATCTACAGTGACATCATGTAAACAATAGCAGTTTTATGCTTCTCTCACAACACTTCACATGTTTTACCTCTGAGGAAGCCTCAGTAAATACACAGGCTTTTCAATATATCTAGAAGATATGAATTTTCAGTCTATGAACTAGTCCATTAACTACTACATATACACCAGAAGCTAAAGGCCCTAAAAATCTTCTGCCTTGAGCCCCAGAGGGTCCTTAGGGACTGTCTGGTTAAGTACCCAGGCTGAGTTCATTTGCTGAGTCAGTCACATATTAAATAGGATTTTATGAAGTGCATGTCACAAGTTAAATAGGATTTTATAAATCAAAACAAAACTGTCAAATTTCATCTGAAATGTAAAGTATATTTTAGAAGTTCAGATGTAATATGTTCCACATGTGATATATAGCTGATTAAATGCCCTACCATAATTGGATTTAACAAAAGTTTCAAAGGAGTACCTGGCTGTACCTGAGGTGTTTTGGAGTGAAATTGCCATGTTTACATGAATGACTGAGAAAAGCTACCCCCAAAAACCCAATTGACAATCTTGTGATCTCATGCAATTTATATAAAATGATTCACAGTCTCTGCTGTTAATTTGATATCAGAAATATGATTCTCAGATTTCCTGCCTTTTACAATGGAGCCATAAACTGTCTTTCAAGAAAAAGCAAATATTAATCATAATCCTTCCTCAAACTGCTTCCTCATACCAAACAACCAGACTTAGAGGTAGTGAGCTTCAGCTAGATCACTTCCTAAATCCTAGTTATGGGCTAGCTGTTGCAAGAGCCAGATGATAACCACAGGCACTTTGTAAATAATCCATCATTCTTACCAGTATCAAAAAGCACCTTCTGTTGGAAGCAGCATTTTTCTCATACCTCATGCCAGCTCTCAAAATAAAGACAAAAAGTCAGGGATATGGGAAGGCTTTGAGTGTCAAAATCCAAAAATCGCAGCCCAAAAATCCTACATGAGGTAGCTGATTGCCTAGCTCAATAAGAACCTCTATTCACAAACTGCTTTTCATTCCAAAGCAAAAGCTTCCCTGAGCCTCCAATTCTATATTGTGTAATAGAGTTATATTTACCCTAAGGAACTTACTTCTAGAAATTAAGCAGACAACACCTTAATCACCTCAAGCATAATTGAAATTATAGAGGAAAATCTGGAAATTAAAAATAAACTAACAACATTAGGGTATTGACAAAAGAAAAAACAGTTTCAAAAGCAGGCTTTCTTTTATACGTCATTGAACCCCTACTGGCTGTATCAGTCAGGAAGAAAGTGTGAGACTTTTACTGTATTTTACATGATTTAGAAAGGGCTTACTCTTGCACTCTCTGAAGAAACCCCTCATATACTGATTATAGGATGGTCCAAACAAGAAAATTCACCTTTCCTGTAGAAAAAATAGAAATCAATGACGGATCTATGGAATCAGAAGCCTGCAAGTTAGACAAGGCATCACTCCAACAGTATGATAAGAGCACAGACGGCCATAACTCCATGTTTTGGTCTCTGCTCCTGGAACTGCATTTATTTTGTGTGTTAGTTTTATTCTGATAACTGTTTCATGTAAGGCAATGTAATTAAAAACTATATGTAATACTGAGATTTGGGTGCTGACTGAGACATTTAAGGTTAAAGTCATCTAGATTGATTTTTACCTTTTCTCTGAGCAAGATCTTTTGCTGATAAGAAGTTATGTAAAAAATTGCAAATACTAATCATCTTTTGGAAAAAAAATAGAGGAAAGGTTACTTAATTCTTGGGAAGACCAAATGTAAATACCAGTCTTTAGGAGGAAGGCTATAAAGGAAAGGTAATGATTGAGAACGTAATTTGATTAGCAAACTCTCAATATGCTAGATCTTCAGATTTCCACTCACTGACTGATTATCACTTAGCTTCAACTAGCTTTCTACTTAACTGGGCTTCTATCTTTGCCAAACTGTTTTTCCACAGACACACTAGTGGCAAAATGCTGCCCTAATTCTGTGTTCAGAATCTGCTGAGGACATTAGGCTCCAAAAAGTTAGGCTTTCCTATTAAATTAGTATTTTATTGAATTGGAATCTTAGCCAAAAGATCAAGTTGTTAAAGCTGAAAATAATTAGGAAGGACATCCTTTAAAAGGACTGATTCACAAAAAAATAAATAATCATATGAAACCTTCCAATAACATTTCACTAGACTCTAAAATGCTAGTGTTAGAACTGAGGAAAGAAGGAACCAGAGGTTATGCAAACAACAGTAAAGTGAGGATGAAAGCAGCTAGAAAAATAATAAAAACATGTATAACTGTTGAAAGAAAGGAGAATTTAATTGCAACAAATACAGAAGCAAGGAAAAACAGAACACCGGTAAGGGAATTGAAAGGATACCAGGAGAAAAAATATATTTATCTGTGAAGATATCTTTCAGATCTATTACAAAAATAATTTTTTTAATAACTATTCAAGCAATAGGGAACTCCTAGGAGTCTATAAGAAAATGAACAAAGGCAGGAAAAGGGTAAACAAAAAAAATGGGGTAAATACAGTCATGTTAACCTGACACCAGTCCTGAGGAAAACAATGGGATGACTGGTATGAGACTCGATTAATAATGAAAGGAGGGAAATATAATTAATGCCAATCAATGTGGTTTTATGGAAAATAGATCTTGTCAAACTAATTTGATATTTTTGTGAGATTACAAGTTGGGTTGATAAGGTAATAATGTTGATAGAGTATACTTAGATTTCTACAGAACGTTTGATTTCATGCTACAGAACGCATTTGTGTCATGGTTTTATCCCAGCCAGCAAATCAGCACCACACAGCTGCTCACTCACTCCCCCCACAGTGGGCTGAGGGAAGATTTGGAAAAGTGAGTAAACTCATGGGTTGAAATAAAGATAATTTAAAAGATAAAGTGCAAGTCACGCATGCAATCAAAGCAAAACAAGGATCCATTTACCTCTTCCCATAGGCCGGAAGTTGTTCATCCATCTCCAGGAATGCAGGAGTCCATCACAAATCATGGTGACTTGAAAAGACAAAGGTCATCATACCTCCTTCCTTCTTCTTTCCTCAGCTTTATGTGCTGATCTGTATGCTATGGAATATCCCTTTGGACAGTTGGGGTCAGCTGTCCCAGCCACGTCCCCACCCAACTTGTTATGCACCAAAGCCTCCTCACCGGTGGTGTGGTATGAGAAGCAGGAGAGACCTTCACTCTGTGAAAGCACTGCTCAGAGTAACTAAAATGTGTCCTTATTATCAGCACTGCTTGCAGCACAAATCCAAAACCTAGTCCCATGCTATTTACTGTGAAGAAAATTATCTCTATCCCAGCCAAGACCAGCAGAACTGGTTAAGAGTTATGCAAAATCAACATTACACATATCAAGTGGATTAAAACTCTCAATTTAACACACCTCAAGATGTAATAATAAATGGGATATGATCACTAAGTATCTCTGTTTCTAATATGATCCTGTAGGTCATTGGTTTGAGCTGTTATTTCTGAAAACACTCATTGATAACATGGGGATATTACAGAATGAAATTATTTGAGGCTTTCAGGAGACAAGAAAAAAAAGGAAAGTTAGAAAATACAGAAGACCAAGTTACTGATGCTGTATCTAATATAAAGGCTAAAGTATGTTCTTAACACATGTTGCTCATACTCTCAACACCCTCGTAGCATACCTCTTTCTCAGGCACTAGAATATACACCAATCACAGCAGGCACAAGATAAATCTTATAGTCTTTTTCTGCAGCTGACATCCAAGTTGCCTGTTTGGCAGCTTTTGATCATTTTGGCATCTTCAGCTATGGATGGAGGAAAGAGTGAGAGGACTTCAGAAGTGATTTTGGCCAGATTAATGTGTAGGCATAGGTGGGCCTTGCTAATCAACAAGAAGCCTTTGACACCTCGGACTATGTGAAACCCAGGATGGTGTGAGTTTCTCCGAGGTAGCTCATCTGGAGAGTTTGGAGGAGATTCTCTCACAGAGCATAATAATTACCAGGCTGTGCTTCTGGCATGCTGTGTCTAGCACCAACATGACATGTCTAGCTGAACATCTTGCAAATCTGGGACCACCTGAGTGTGTGTGAGAAATTTTCTTTTCTTTTCTCTCTTGAGGTATCTGAGTTGTTTGTGGAATCTCCAGCTCATCCACAAAACGCTGGCATCGGACTCTAGAATTAATGTTATGACACAAATGGGTGGTTTCCCTTAGCAGTAAATCACTTTGAAATGCACAAATCTGAAATTAAAATCACACTGATGGAAACACACAGGATGGACATCCTCAGACAGTCAGATGGATAATGCAACCACTCAAACTCTCTGTTTTAGTATTTCACTTGCTCCAAAAGGCAGAATACCTGAAGGAAAGTGAGATCCTGAAATCAAAAACCAGATGTCTGCCTGATTACACTACCTACCTATTCTCTTTGAACATTTCTTTAATGTTTGGAAATTTCCTTAGTGTGCTTGCTTTTCAAAGGCTTTATCACCAGAGGCTAGACTTGAGCTGGAGCAGTCCATGTTTGGTATCTTATCTCTTACTATTTCACTGCAATGAATTCATTCAATCTTTGGGGGTTTGGCCCTGAAGTGAGGCTCAAAACTAAGAAGTCTGCATAAAAAATATTTTAAATGTAAGTCTATGTGTTATTGTAGGCTTGAAGCACTGTCATAGTTTGGAAAACAACAGACATACAAAATTAAGAAAATATTCCTTGCACAGATATTGGCAAAAAAGGGCAAAATTACCTCAAAAGCTGATCATTTGTGTTAAGCACCACAAGCTCCATTTTCAAATATGATTGTAATCAGTATTGCTTCTTTGCATCTTCAACTCTGCATCCCAAAGTTTTTTTCCCCTTTGTTCTTTCCTTTTCATCCCAGGTAGGAAAACAAGCACTGAGGTCTTAGGCAGGTGGTGATGAAAATGCAGTGCATTCTGCCACCCCTGCTGTGTCTGACTATGGCCATAATAGCATGAGCTCCCTCAGCAGCCCTTAGTAAAGGAAGCCTTGATGGGAAACCTGGTCATCACTTTGAGAATCCAAATGGGAAACAAACATGAAGGAGCTTGTGATACCTTTTTTTTTTTTTATTACAGACACTTCTTCCCTAAAGGAACCCTACTTGTCTACAGCCTATTTTGGCATATTGTCCTATTCATGACAGAAACTGTGCAAGCTCCACTCACTGGGCAAACTCCTCATGATCCTCTACTGGCCAGCTTTTCTAAGCATGCTGTTGTGCTGCATTATCAGAGCCTTTACTGGGTGGAACAAGGGGGTACCAGCAGGATTTCTTCAGTCTTTGAGACTTTCTGACGCAACAAAGAGCAATTTTGTCATTAATTTAAATTCCTCACAATTCAGGTAGCTCTGCTAGGCACCTCAGACTCTTATGCCTTGCATGGCCACACCTGGCAGCTTTTATCTATCTTATCATGCTGACTGGAATCTCTAGTTGATCTTGAGACCAGTGGTTATGGGAGATCTCTCTTCAGACCGTTTCCCCAGGCATAGGATGATTGTGGTACTGGTAGGGAAAGGGCAGGGAGCATTTAAGGTAAGCTTTTTGCATTAGCAGTATGTCACTTCAATTGCTGGAGTCAGACAGTGAGAGAGAAAAGGCTTTAGAGGAGAGCAGATGAATTAATCTGCCTGCAACCTTTACTGAGCAGCAGACAAATGTGTCTATTTTACCTTATCCCTGTATGACATAGTGTTTCTAATGAAGACACTGCATTTTTGGAACTGCTACGGCTGAAGAGTTATGTGCCAGTTCTCCCTAGTTGAAATGCCCTGCAATCATTCACATTTGAGATTTATGGAATCCTGGTCACAGTTTTATTGTTATGGGAATATCCCAGGTCTGTCAGCTAAAAATATATTGTTTCATTAATGAGTACATCTCCAGAAATGGAAAAAACATTTAGAACTTTTGTTTATTTTAAGATTTAACTACATTATCTTTGAGAAATTACTTGTGAGGACAGGCTGATGGATTGGTACAGCAAAGCTTGGGGCTGTAGGAGGTCACCAGGATTAGGCATTTTCTATTCTATGTAATAATCTACCCCATAGCTTGAAATATTGGTAAGTTTGTGAAGTTTTTTGCTTGGAGGAACTGTCAAGACCTGTTTGCCTGTCTCTGTTTGCATCTTGGAGGGTTTCTGAGGGTGTTCTTTGTCTCTGGAATCTCTGTTTCAAAGGGGCACTGCAAGTGTCTATTTGCAGGTATTCATTTGAATCGACATTGGATCGCTTTGGCATCTTCTCACGTTGCATGGCAAAATCTCGGGCAAGAAAAGACAATCCTGATATCATGTTGTCATCAGAAAAATTTAAGTAAAATATTTGAAAGTGTAAAATTGAAATTTTAGTCAACAACTTAATGGCTATGTGGCCTCCACAGGTACTATGTATGGTCCTCCTCTGTGCAATGCAGAAGTGTACAGTCAGCAGGGACAAAATAAGGAAAATGAGAACTGAGTATTTTGACTACAGAATTACAATGGAGGCACAGGGAAGAAAAAAATGGAAGCAATACGATAACTGAGAGAGTTGCCACACCCGGTTACTCTCTTGACTTTACATCTAAACATCTAGTTCAATGATGCCTGTATCTCACCTACATGTAGGTAGAAATGGGCAGCCCTTGCTGGCTGTCTAAAGAGATCCGTGCCTTGTTAAATATAAATATGGATCTTTTTGGCAGCTGAACAGTCAGAAGTTATGTTAAGCCCAGATGTAATAACAGTGTGGGTGTGGGTATCTATGTTATGTGAAAAATAATGTATGACCACTGATGGAAAGCTGATCAATATATCTGATAAAGGCAAAGATCAAGTTGTATAAAATGAATATTTTAATGAACACAGAATGAATATATCAGATCTTATCAGAACCACAGAATATTCTAAGTTGTAAGGGACTGACAAGGATCATAAAGTCCAACTCGTAAATGAATGACCCGTACCAGGATCAAACCCATGATTTTGGTGTTATTTAGCACCATGCTCAGACCAATGTATGTGAGCAGACCACCACAGCATTTACAATTGCCATTCTGGATTGTAGCTCACCATAAATTGAGCTTTAGTTTTTGCCCTTAACTTGTCCTTATTTCTGCATTTGCTGAATCTTTTCAGTACTATACACGATTAGCATTGCTTTCTGTGGAGCTGGGGTGATACAGCAGTCAAGCAATTTTTTATTTAGCCAAAGCTCACCTCCAAAACAGCGCATTCATTTTCTCTGTTGGTACTTGATATCCTCATGCTAACTGCTTCAAAGTATGAGACTTCTATCGTGGACCTTAGGCAAACACCAGTGCCAAGACACTCTTGTGTTACATTGTGTCTTTCATCTTGATGCTGTAAAAGCTGTATGACTGAGATGGCAAAAAGAAAGGAAAAAAAAATATTTTGCAACAACAGAGAAAGAGGGAAATGATAATGTCAAAAGAGATTAATGTTAGAAGAAAAGTGGGCACAGATAAAAATACCAACAGCGAGCCATTGAGAGTTATTAAGAGTTATTCAGCAGTTTGGCTGTTCAGAAATATATTTCAGTTTCACATAAAAAGTGACTTTGAAATAATTTTTGTAAAGCAGCCTGTTGAGTTTTACCACATATTTTTTATTTTTTGGGGAATGGACAAGAGTACTGCTTGAGCCAACAAGAAAAGATATTTCGGCAAAAGAGGGAAGAAGAGTGGCAACAAACAGCAGCAGCACTCATAGAAATGCACTGGGTAAAGAAAGTCAACAGGACTGATACAAGGATGTGGTCTACATGCAATTCTAATGCTATCAGTACTTATGTGGTAGTTCTTTTTAAGCAATAAAAGATCTGAGGAAAAGGCACTAGAGTACTTAAGTATGAGTCCCATGAACCAATAGATGTGAAACCATGCTGCTGTCTGCCTTCCTGTGAGGTGAAAATCCAGACAAAGAATAAATGAGCACCACTGGAGAAACCTTCTTAACCAACTGCACTGGTCAAGGACCAGCTGGGGAAGGTCCCTGCTGAGGAAATACAATTTTTCTAGATTTGTCAGTCTGGATGAAGCCCCTTTTCCCATATGTCAAATCTAAATGTCTATGCAACAATATTTTTCTGTACATACACATATAAGACAATTCTTTCTTATCACTTAAAAATCTACTGAAGTTTCTCTCATTTGAACTAAAAATATGCATATGGGATATCTATTCCTATTAATAATATTTGTGTTGCATATCCTCCAAGTGGTTTTGTACACACTGATTAGTAACTATTTGTTTACCCCTAAAATTATAAGTCTTTGAAAAGGCTGTGAAATTACAGCATCTACTGCATGAAAAAAATGTAATATAGAACAATTTTCAAAAATATAATCTGCAATTAAAAATTGCATGTTGAAAGAGACCCATTTTAGAATAAATACATTGGTACATTTAATAAATACTAGGCAATCATTTGTGATGTCATTAGCAATCAGAGAAAAATTCAGTCATATCTTAATTATTCTAATTGCTTGGTAAGATATTTGCAAGTTTTTGGGTTAAGATAAATACTGCTAATATGTACTGGAAAGTTGCTCTTTTACCAGTTGAAGAGGACAACAACTCTGCAGAGTATTCTCAAAGGTCATGTGTAACTGACTAAAGCTGTGACACAGACAGGTCTGTGACTAGTTACTTGCTCTTGCATTGTGCTGTCTAAATCCTGTCTTCAAATGGTTCAGTTTATTTCTCGATAATAATAGTCACAAAAACTTTATTCTGAGTAGATGAGACCTTCTTTGGTCAAATGTTTTTAAGCCAGCTGCTTAACCTGTCATATTCTAAAGGCATCAACCTCATTTTGTCCTGTCATAGTTCACTTCCAGTGCTAGCTATGGGGTAACCCTATACTTGTACTTTAAATGGTTGTCATTACCTTGTCATGTTTATAATTTCTGAAATTATTTGGGAGGTTGTTTTATTCTAAATGTCTTAGTTGTAAAGTATGTGAAAAATAGTTTCTGACTGGATTTTTTTTCACTTTATTTCTGCCTCCTATGGTAGTAAAGTTTCTGTCATAAGACAATTATTTTCTGGTCAGAAACTCTTACCTCCTTCACATTCTATTTAACTTTAAAACCAGCTGGGACTTTAGGCTTGTTCTTAAGTTCAGCATCTTGTCATACACTCAAGTACACTTTGATTGATACAGATGCAAGGTTCATGTAACCATACAAGAAAAACATTATAGACTTGTGGAGAGACAATTGTCATCAGCAAGCTGATGTACCTGGTCTGAGATGAATTTCCAGATCAAAATGCGTATTTTCTTTTTGCTTTTTGACAGAGAGTAGTACTTGACAGGTTTCTGGTTCTTCAGAAGTCTCTTGATGCTGGAAGAAGTGACAGCCCTCAGATCGGAATGGTGTGCAACAGGCTACAGTGTTCTTGTACATATCAAAGCACTCTTTCAAACTTGAACCTCTTTTCTGAGTTGGGAAAAGTATATGGGAAAAATGATTGTTAAACTTTAAGTAGCGCAGATGACTGTTAAATATTCAGGTTAGGATGCACTCTGCAAGAGTCTTAGGCTGACAAATTTGGTCTGAATATCTTTAAGGAGATAGCAAGAAAGAAAATGGGGTTTTGTGTGTTTGGCAATACATTGTTAGTAACATAAGCAGTTTCTCAGATATTTCTTTGACAGCTTTGAAAGGATTAAAAATTGTGAAGACTTTCTCTCTTGCAATATCACATTTAGTCAAAAAACAGGCAAAATTTTTAAAATCAATAATAATTTTAAGATGAAAATGGTTACCTTTTTCGAAGGTGAAGAATGGAAAATATTTTTTAATGTAAAAAAGTGTTTATCAACTTTTTTTAATGGTGAAAAATAACCTAGTATTTCCTGCCATCCATAAGAGAATTTTCAATAGCTGCTGAATTATTTTCAACTAACATATCTTAATCAGTTACAAATATTGATAAATGTACTATATAGATTCTCTATTTTTATTAGCTATATCATAAGAAGCATTGCTTTTAGTTCTTTGCAACTGTGTTATGTTGATCAAGAGAGCATGTAAAAATGTACAGACATATAGTTTGTGGTTTGTGAAAGTGATTTCACAAAATGCACCAATCACACTTGGCTTCAGCTGCTGCTACTTCTTGATCAATACCTTCCCAAAGGAGCCTGGTAGCCTGCAGGCCAGAGATTGTGAGGGATCTGTCCCAGGGTCCAGCCTTTGGAAGCACCAATATAGGACTTTTACCCTGCTTTATAGCAGATGGATGTTATTAGGTTGTGAGAGAGTATATTAGCTAACTCTATGGAAGACAAGAAAAGTTAAATCAGACAGAAGTAACATTACTGATGGAGGGGAAAAAAAAGGATAAGTCGTGTATTCATGGGCTACATGCAATCCTGCTTGCAGAGACTCTGTCTGTGGTAAAAGATACACAAGTAAAAGTAATTCAATGGGAAAGTGAACATTTTAATCATCCTGGCATGAATCTGGGATGATAGCTGACAATACCAAAACATTTTTCTTTAGGGATTTTGCAGTGTTCTTTTTAATGCAGGAGTTTCTTTCTACTTATTTGGACTCTAGTTGCAGCATTCCAGTTTGGGTGTTGATTGGTGAGAAACTGAAATGGAGTGTATTGGTGGTGATTTGAATTAAGACATCACAATATTTGAATGGAGCTTTAGGATCAGCTCAGAGATGAAATATTCACTTAGCTATTGTCTCCTCTGTACCTGGCTACAAAAGGAAGCAATTAAGTGGGATATGGGGATAAATTTGCCCATCTGAATTAAGTAAACACATACCCATTTGAGTGCAGGTGCAGTAGGTCAGGTCTTTCTTCCTAATTCTGACAATAAGCATGGAACAAGGAGGGCAAAGCAGCTGTATGAAGTACTCTAGCAAATAACCTGATTATATCAAAGAGGGGATTTTTTTGAGTTACTTAAAGGATTGGCTGAACAAATCTTCTGTGGTGAATTAGTCTCTTATGACAGTGTGCAGTACCTTTTTAAAAAATATCTTTTTTTGTATCTTCTTGATTGCAACTTAAAAATGTTTAATTAACCTGATATAACTGCCAGGAAATTATAATTTAGATTATATGTATTCCTTGCAAGAAAGGCTGCAATGCAAGTTGGGTTTTTTTTGGTTAGTTTGTTGTTGTTGTTGTTGTTGCTTATTGTTTCTTGTTGGTTTTTTGTGCTTGTTTTGGTTTGGGTTGTTTTGGTGGTTTTTGGGGGGTTTTTTGGTTGTTATAGGATTTTTTTTGGTTTTATTTTTGGTGGGTTGTTTTTTGTTTTTATTTTTAGGGATTTTTGGTTTTAGGGATTTTTTTCCAGTTAGTACAAATTTGGTTTGAGGCATGCAAAAAAACTGGAAGCCATTCATTGGTATGGTCACACATGAGAACATAATGCTTGAAATTTTTTAACCAAAACTATGGCTAGTGCATTGTCACCTCCACTTTTCAGAGCCCAAGGAAAATGCTTTGAGATTTTCTCAAATTTTGGTTTTGGAACTGTGAAGATAATTAGCAACCAAGCATCCCGCCAGCTCATAATATATCAGTAAGAACTGTGGTTTGTGACTTCTGTGCTATTTTCTCTCAAAGTACCTCAGCTCTTATTATTGAGGATCAAGACTGGCTCATAATAATGTCTGGAATTTGGTTTTTGGTGATGATTTGAACCTGTTGCATTATGTGTAACACAGTCTCCTTGTAACTCAGAGTCACATCTTTAGTAATTACATTTGACCAACTTCCTGAAGATCTCTTGAAATCTAGGATTTAAATGGTATATGCTGTCATTACTGAGGAGCAGTAGTTAACCATTATTTCTCTAATTGAAATAACAAATATAAATTAGTATGAAAATATTGATTTTTTTTAAAATATCAGACAAAAGAGGGTGTATCATCATCTTTTTTTTCTCGCTAGCATTTAACAGATTTTTCTAGGGACCTGGGGCATTGGGTGGGAAGCTGAAAAAAAATAAAATGTCAGTTTTTACATACCGAATTCCCCAAGTCAAAACTGATTCAGATGTCTTATACTCATCTCCCTAGGTGAGAGGAGATTGTCTCCACCAAAGTGTCAAAAGCACTGAAAAGAGCTAATTTTACTGGGTTTTTTTTATGTGTGAAATAAAATGTTCCACATCGCCCTGTTTAACAGTACTGAGACAATGCCCATCTGTTCTAGCAATGGGGATCTCTCTGATGGAATGTCTCCCCTTATTCAACATACTTAAACGTCATGAGGAGGTTGAGTTCTTATTGTACTGATAAACAATAAGATTTTAAAAGCTCTGAAGATAAGATTAAAATGTTGTTATAATAGCAAAGTTTGATTTAAACAATTCTGATTTCCTGAGAGGGTTCTCGATATAATAATCTTGTGTGATACAAACCCTGACAGAGACTGTAGAAAAAAGTTGTTATTGCTCAAATATTACTTTCTAATTAGCCAACAAGAGCAATTAGGAAATGCTTCAGGTAACTTTAATCTCCCTGCCTGGCTACGCATTGTTCATTTTTTATGCCAGCAAATACATACTGATATTTTAAAACAGATCTCTGTATGCTAATTTTCTTATTTCCCCATCTGAAAGGCTATAGCTTCCTGACTGTTAATTCCCTTTGACAGTGAATGGTTTTGTTTCTTATTCACCTCAAAATAATGTATTGTTACGCAGGGATTTATAATAAACAGTATGTAGGAAAAAACTATGATGTTGATCAGTTTTGACAACTAAAAATGCATTATTAATGGAATAATAACATTGGAAGCATCTTGAAAAGAAGCTGATTTTGAGGAGTTTATTTTTCTCTTCAGACTGAGATTCATTCTTCTAGTTTAGAGATACTTCTGGGTGGACAGGTCATTACAGAGAAGAATGCCAAAATTATTGCATGTTAGAAAGCCTTGTGATGCTGCCTGTCAAATATAGAATGATAGGTACACTTAAAATAAAGTCAGATACATTATTCCCATTAAAATCCACTTTTACAATATCTGGGTTGACATATAGAATAGATATTTTAAGTGGGTATATATGTCAGAAAGTGAAATTGCCTTAACTGCTTGATTTTACTTAATGGCTGTTGATGAAAGATACCATTTCTTTTTCCTCTGTGCACAGCCACATATGAATATAAATACTGGAACAAATATTTGAATAACAATGCAGCTCAGTGCATCTCTCTGGCATTTTTGCTATTGAAGTGAATGTAAAGCTAAACCTTGAAGTGAAACTACATGGTAATTCATCCTCTGCAGCTGTAGCAGAGGACAAGCAGTAATATAAATTTTCAATATGCTTACTCATACATTTAAGGTATAGTATCCTTGATATTATTTGCATACACAACAGTATTTAAACCTCATATTTTCAGTCAGGGTGAATTCTAAGCCACAGTTGTTAAACAATTCACTAAAAATATTTATGCCAATAGCCAAATTATGATGTCTTACTGGCTGTTCTCTAGGAAGACCAGTTTACCATCATTATTGGATTTTATATTAATTATAGTATGTACTTTATTGAATTTGCTGAAGTGCTTTACTGGATATTCTCCAAACTCTAACAGCCAAATGAAATTATATAAAAAGGATCAGCTGTGTTTAAAGGTATGTGAAAGTGCTTTAGAGACTGGTTATAATTAAAGAGGTTGTAAACCAACACACAGAGTGCAAATGTCACTGCATAGCCATCCCTTCCTTACTTACATAATTGGAAGAAATTTAACAAGAATGACTCAGTGAAATATGAGTGCTTGATAAAGAATACACCCAAAACCTCTAATAAACATCTTTGCAGTTTTAAGTAATAGAAAGTGTTGTCTATCACATTCGTCACAAAATAACCACGCACGAAATGCTTCCCTAAATGCACTTAACATTGCACATTGGATGAGAATAAACAAGTTCAATAGATTAAAAGTGATAAGATTGAGAAAAATGAGAAAGCATACTTTACCCTCTTTCTTTAAGGCTCTTGGGCCTAACTTCTTTATGTGCCCTAATGAGTAAGATGTGGTTAAAAAGAAAACGAATGATAGTCATATATCATTGCTGCTTTATCCAGCATCTTGTACTGCTGAGGTATGAATCTGTTCCTAAGATGAGATGGCATAGGCAGTGGAAAAAGCAGATTGCCAGGAGGGACAGAATTAAGGATGGGGTATCCTAGCAGAAAAATAAAGTATAAACTTTAAATTTAAGAGTTAATTTGCACAAATTTTCAGGGAAAGGTGACTTGAACTAAACCTTAAAAAAAAAAAAAAACTAAATCTTTATCACTGGGTTACTTCAAAAGCAAATACCTGCTTTTCTATTTGATATGTAGGTAAATCAGAAAGAGAAGGTTTAACCCTTTTCTGAAGTCTTCTGGTATCACTAAAGCTGCCTGGTCTAATTGAAATCACTTACTGTTTTAACAATTTAATTTAAAACCAGCAAAACACATAGACTCTAGTTTCCAGGAGAAACGAAAGAATTATTGTGAGAAAAAAAGTCAGTTCAAGGTGTATTCCAGTTTATTTTTAATTTTTTATTACGTTTTGGGTATATTTTCTTCAAAAAGATCCCATTTTAAAGAATGTACTTTATCATAAAATATCATAAATTTACATTTTCTCAACTGAAATCAAATCAAGATTCTTTTGTTCTTCTGTGTTATGGCAAGAAAAAGAAATCAGATTTAGCATGTTGTGCTGTCACACTGTACCAGCAAAGCCTGGACACAGAATATTCTACATATTAGTAGAAACGTTAAGAAAATTATCTTCCACAGTTGTAACTATGAATATCTGAAGATGATTTACAGATTCAACTAGTTGAAAATTAAAAAATAAAATAAAATAATAAAATAAAATAATAAAATATCTGTGACTCTTGTCTACAAGAGAAAGTAAAGGCCTAGGTCCATACATGAAATGTAAAATGCTCACTTAGGTTATGACAGATAACGAATACAATGGTAATGTATTGTTTGTAATGAAATGGTTTGTTAGAAGAAGTGTTCTAACAAAAGCGTTGCAATTAAAAAATGTGGACTACCTAAAATTTTGAAAAGTAAAATTATTGTTAATAATAATATTGTTAAAATTTTGGTTTGTCTCATTACATAGGCAATACTTAATAATAATAGAATGCACTTACAGATGAGATGACAAGAAGATTATTCAGAATTTGCACTTATCCTTCTGTACTTTTAGGTGATTTCAATAAATATCTTATTTATATTTATTCTTAAAGCTTAATTTCCATTTTATCACCAAAGAAAAGCTGGAGTAAAATTTCAGAATTTTTCATAGAATCATTTAGGTTGGAAAAGACCTTTTAGATCTTCAGTGCAACCATTAAGTCCACCACTAAACCATGCCCTTTGGTGCCAACTCTACATGTCTTTTAAATACCTCCAAGGACAATGACTCAACCATTTCCCTGGGTAGCCTGTTCTAGTACTTGACAACATCTTTGGTGAAGAAATTTTTCCTAATATACAATTTAACCCACCCTTCCCTGGCTCAACACATTCAATAAAGAAGGGAGATTCTCCTTAGTTTTTCTTTCCATGCTGATTTATTAATAGAAATATTTTTATGTCTCTTACAGCAGTGTGCAGGAAAAACCCTAGGTGGGATTTGACCCTTCTAATTTTCTCCCTGTGTAACATCAAAAGACCCCTGTAATCCTCCTGAGCTGCCTACCCCTTCTTCCAAATGTGATAAACTCTTTTTTTTCCCCCTCCCTTGAATTCTAGTCACAGCTCTCTGTTCAGCCAGGCTGTTCTCCTTTCCCCATGGCTACTCTTTCAGCACTCAGGGACAGCTTGCTCCTGCACCTTTAAGAGTTTCTTTTTGTGGAATGCAAAACCTTCCAGGACTCTTGCTCTTCAGGACTGCTTCCCAAGGGACTCTCCAAACCAATGTTCCAAAAAGACCAATATGTGCAGTCTGGAAGCCCAAGGTGGCAGTTTTGCTTGCACCCCTCCTCACTTTTACAAGAAACAAAACCTCTATCATTTCATGATCACAATGCCCAAGACAGGCCCCAACTATTTTGTCACCCACAAGTCCTTCTCTGCTCACAAACAACAGATCTATCTGGGCTGTTTCCCTAGTTGACTCTCTCACCAACTGTGTGAGGAAGTTATCTTCTGGACACTTCAGGAACCGCCTAGACTTTTTCCTGTGTGCTGTATTTTATTTCCAATAGACATCTAGTAAGTTGTCTCAATATACATATATTTCACTAATATACTGCTGTAGAAAATGCAGAACTATTTTCCTGAATGTATGTGGATCAGATTACTGTATGTCCAGTTACCATTTTCCATACAAAATCACCCCAATCCTGGTGTGCAGAAAATAGGCAAATCTGTGTGAGCGATCCCATGGGCTGAAAATTTGGCCTTAAATGAATACATGGTGAATAATAAGCTCTATGAAGTATTTATATTTCTTTAACCGATAATGAATAATGACAAGTTTCATATTATGCTCCTTTTATTTGAAAAAGACTAGAAATCCAGTTCATTTTTCTCGTTTGAATTATGTTAAATAGCCAATGAATTCGATCACTTTATGACCATACCTAATGCCAAACAGACATAAACATCATTAAGGGACAAAAGTGCAAGTCTAGAGATGTGAATTCTATTTTTGGCTCTACACTGACTTCTTGTGTGACCTGGGTGAGTTTAGATTTGTAAGGATTCAGTATAAATATCTCTGTTGTATCATGTCTTTACTTAATTAGTGATAATACTCTTTTGTAATTTCACAGGGTTACTATTTAGTTTCCGTAGAGTGTTGGTAAATGATTTTGACTTTTTTCAGTTGAATTTTTTTTAAAAACATGAATTTGAAAATTAAAAACATGCAGCAAAACCCAAACTGTATAACATCAAAGTGTTGCAGCAAATCTAAAATATTAATAAAACAGGCCTCTGTAACTTACACCAAAAGCAATAAACAAAAGTAATTGTTTTCTTGTTATGTTAGTGGGATATGTTTCACTTGCCAGTTCATCACATCTTGCTTAAGAAGACATCATAAACAATGCTCCCTCTGCAAGTTGTCTACTTCTTTATCCCCTCTTTCACCATCCTGTCTTTTACACTATGCAATATATATGCATATCCATACAAAGATATGTTAATACATATATTGAGATTTCGTTAAGAAAAATATGTTGAGGAAACATAAATATTTAACTGATACTGGGAAAAGAAAAAGTTGTCTATGAAGTCTTAATTCTGCCCCATTTTTTCAGTAAATTATGAGGGACTTTAATTTCAAGGTCATCTTGCCTTTCTCAAGAATAAAATATAAAACTGTATCCTTTTTTCTGCCAAAGCAAATATAGAGAACCATGCAGTACTTAAAACAAGCACACATTTAAATTGTAGTTTCAAAATATGCCACAGATTAAATACGAAGTGCAGAAATATTTTTGCTGGCCTAATTTATTGATCTCTGCAATTAGATACAAGTCTTCTCCCCACCTTACTCTAAGGAACTCAGTATTGGTTGTTATCAAAAGTTATGTGGCATTGCTCTAAATTATTAACAGGCATGTTGAGAAAATAGACTCTTAATAAATATTGGCTGTTCTGATTCTATCTTAGGTGTTTTGTACCCTACTGAGATTGTAAAATTTAAAAACTGCTCTGTGACACCCATGAGCAAGTAGAGTCAATACACACCCAGTTGTGTATTGAACTAACTTACTCTTCTTCACAGACATGGCATGGGAGAAAGGTTGAGGATGTTTGAATTATGATCGGAGTTTAACTAACAAGCCATATTCAGCCAGTCGCACAGTGCCATCCAGGTCTGCCTTCCTAGAAGAGGAATGTGCATGAACCATCACAAAAAAAAAAAAAAAAAGCAGTTGGAAATAAAAAAGACAGAAAAAATACACAGAAGATACATTTTAGTCAGAGAAACGTGGCACACATACATGAAGCTACATGCAGCATTCGTGCATTGAAACCTTTTCCGTATCTGAGTGCTTCTTTTGTCTTCCTCTGTTAATCCACATCTCTAAGGATTTATTTCCACATTTGAAGCCTACATGGAGATTCTAACAGCTATGATCTTTCACTTTCAACCTGTTGCATGAATAACCCTTCCATGCCTTTAAATCTGACATTTCCTTCCAGTATCATACTGGTCTGAAGTCCATCCTGGGAAAGATTTAAGCCATGACCCAGTAAAAGTTTTCCTGTGAATGTACACAGCACAGTTTTAAAATCTGAATGCCACACTGCTCTTCTGGGGTTACAAACAAGAGCTTTTTACAGGTGAGGAGGGAATATTTCTACCTTCCTACATGCAACTGGAACTCACTTCTTCCCCTGAGAGGAGAGAGTGAAAGAGATAATGCTGCTTTTCAGTAGAGAAAACTGGTTTTGGAAGTACATCTTTGCATGTTTGTGAGAGAGAGAAAGAGAGAGAGAGAGAGAGAGAAAGAGAGAAAGAGGGAAAGAAAGAAAGAAAGTAAGAAAGAAAGAAAGAAAGAGAAGAAATACCAGTAAATATAATAGACAAGCATGTAAGAAATGTAAAGGTAATGCTGAAGTCAATGTTTTCTAAGCTTGTGTATGTAAGGCATGCCGTATTCAGAGATAAGACTAGTTCACTGCTGTTGATCAGATAAATGTCACAATTGACCTAGTTAGAGGAAAGACAAATTGTCAGGCAATTCCTAACTCCATTAATGGGTTAATAATTTTAGTATGCTATTCTTTTTTGAAAAGGCTTATTTAAATGTTTATCAGTTGTGCAAAGTGGAGCAGCACTGGAGATTCGCAAGGGAGAACTGATCATTGCCTATGCATGGAAGCGTTGTAGGAAGATTAAAATAACATTGAGTATATTCTGTAAATGAAGGAGAGAACTAAAAGAAGCCTCCAGAGTCCATTATAAATTTTAATAATACATCAAGGTAATGTAACTGAATAACCGATCTCTGAGGGAAGAAACACAACATTTGGCTAATATTACAATTTAAATTATGAAAACAAAAAGAGCTTTTAGTTAATCTTGTCTTTCTGCTTTTATTCTTGAGGCTCTTTTTTATTTTCCCTGAATCCAAAACACCATGTAAACAAATAAAAGTACGGGAGAAAATAAACAGTTTGGCATCTCAGTAGATTAATTAATGCGCTTCAGCCTTGGCACCAGTAGGCGAAAATTATGTGCATAAATAATATCACTAATTAAAAAGATGCAGATTAACATGCAAATAATGTTAATGAGGATCTGCAATTCCAGAGTGGATTCGCATAACATCAACAATTTAATGGGTTGGAAGGCTTGTGTTTGCATTACATTAATAAATTTCAAAGACCTTGCATAAAAAAGTTCTGTTGGAGCCTCTGTTTCCCACTTGTGAGTTGTAAATTCTGTGGGCAGTAGCAAACGCTCATCGGCAGATGCCAAAGTCATTATCTCAAAGACTGTTGAGATGGTGCCATGTGCCAGTGTGACCAGCTGTTGGGAACTGGGCAGTAGGCACTGCACTGTGCCAATTATTCATATTATTTGGGTAGTCTTGATATTTATTTAAACTGATTAATATTTTGTGCTCTGCATCTTGATCTGGAGGGAAATCATTTTAAGCAAGCAAAGTTTTAAAAAAAATCTTATTAGCCTTTGATGTGTCATGGATGGTTGAATGCATAATGGAATTGATTAAGCAGACATAATTTCTAACCATAGGCAAAAACAATATAAGATGTCTTTAATGATGTCATATAATGTTGGGATTAAATATCACAGGATCAAACTCCAAGTGAATCGTAATAACCCAGATTTTACTGAAAAATGAGAACCATTATACTGCAGTATCCTTTTTTGCTTCTGAATTAAGGAACACTCCTCTGAGGACACTACTTACAGAAAGAGCGAAGGTTAAGAAAGATTAGAGAAAACTCGTTTTTGAATGCCATGTAACTCATCGTAATTTTCTTTCCTATTCTATGATAATCATTATCTGTTTCACACCCAGACATTCTACTGTGGCTTTGAGACCCCACAAGACATGGGACAAAGTAATTTCCTGGAGACAGACCCTTACAACATGCTAGAATTATCCATCTGTGTAACCTCTGTCTGAATGATTCAGTAATCTGAGTTCGCTCTTGTGTATGTTCAATAAGGCTACTAGCCGCGAAAAGCAGTAAAAACGAGGAGCAAAGCTTTCACCAACTTAAAATGTTTCTTCGCTCACCTAAGACTTAACAAATAAAGACAAGAAGTGTAATTTTGTATTTATACCTTTTCTGCCTCTGAAAGCAGTATATAGACATTAAAATTGTTGCCAGCTAAGAAAAGTTTGTGACATGTTTTAAAGGTGAAGAGATTCAGAATAAGCACTTTGCAAGAGCTAAAAAAGAGTTGTTTAATGGGTACTGTGTAAATACATGGTATTTAGCTTTCAGAATAATCTTGGAACAAGGGAGTATTTTTCAAATCCAAATTAGTATATGGAAAAGTTAGTCATGTGTATTTGCATAGGTTTAAATCTTTATTCAGTTATACAGTAACACTATTTTGGCTGCAGATATTGTGTGGATAAACACTAGTTATTTTAATATCTGCTGAATATACTTAGTTATGGAATCAATATAAGGCTCAAGGTCAACTGATATTTATCCAAACTGATAAACACATCTCAAATAAAATATTGTCAGAAAGATTGTTAAAATGCCTCTTGCTATGTTTACAGACTAATCAAATACAACTGAAACTAAAGCCTTCAGAAAGGCTGAGCAGTAACTTGAGCTTGCATTCACGACACACACAATCTTGAGTTATAAAAGTGAACAATTCAACATGAACATTTGACAGATGTTTGAGGAATTCAGTCTGCTTTACAGGGAAAAGGGAAAAAAACACACCTTTGAGAGATTCCAAGTCGTGAAATTGAGAAGTCTGTACTTTGGTTCTGTTTGATAACTGCATTAAATGGAAATGAAAACATTAGAAAATAATAACCCATGCCTTCCTTGTCTTCCAATCTCACCTGGTAAAGCAGCAGCACATTGGGTACTAATGCATATTGCTGCTTCCCAAGCAACCTCTATCCCCTAACTCCCTCAGACTGAAACTAGACTTAACATACCCACTTGAGCAATCTTGAAGCAAACTAGCAAAGCAGAACAAGTACCAATAACATTTCTTTAATCTGAGGTGCTGTCTTTCCTTCCCCTTTACTACTGCTGTTGCTGGAGCAAGTACAGCTTAGTTAATAGCTTGATTGCTTAAGGGATATGCTTCAACACTTCCTTAGAAAGATTTAGCATAAGAGTGTGAATAAGGCTTAGTCTTCATGAAGTTATTTGCCCCTTGTTCTTTGTTTTTAGAATGCCCCAGGGCACTACTGGGTGACACTAAGGTTCTTTCATGCTGTACAGTGTGTATGCACTGTCCCAACATGGCACACAGACCTGGTCTTTGGCTGCCGGAAATTTTGGAACCACTGGTAGAGCTTTTTCTTCCTATTTTTTTCTTCCTTTGAAATTGCTGTCCTAACTGACACCCTCGGAAGAGAAATATCACATTCCAGTTTTTACCAGTTCACTTTTCCCACAACCTGTTTAAACTACCTCCCCAACTCTCTATTAAGTGTGATTCAAATTCCCCTGTACTACCCAGGAGTAAGTACTTTCTCATCAACATATACAGATTTTTTCTGTTTTCTGCTTTACTGATAGTTGTGTTCATGTCTATGTCCTCTTGGACTCTAAAGAGAGTTACATAGAAAACCAGTGGTGACATTTGTGTCTGCTCAGCTATAAAAATATCACTTTAAATGTGTTATATGTGTTCATAAATCCATGATCACAGAAACAAACACCACTACTTTTACTGAAGGAATATCAAAGCAGCCAAGATGAGGTCAGATGTCAGGAAATGGTAAAATGCAAATAAAGTGAAACCTTATCTCTGCCACTTCAACTATGATATTTTTGTTATTTCTCCTCTGTAATTAAAATACTTACATAGCCATAATATATATAAAATATTAACAGTCTGGCATAAGTCTGAGAATAACAGTTACTGTAGTCAAACTAATTGCAAAGACACACGGAATGAGTATTCCATGCAGTCTTCCAATTTTTAAAATTAATATAATACAGCTATATAAGAGTTAATAGCTTCATAATAGGTGATCATCTTATTGTTCCATTGCAAGGGTCATAATACTATAGCAACACAAATAAATCCATAAAATGTTAAATATTTATCCCTAAAAAATGAACTCTTGTTATGTATGCAGATTAAAGTCCCTATTCAAGCCATGCCATTGAACATGGAAATGGATAAAGAGGTAGGTCTAAACCATTTTTCTTCTGCTCATAGGGCAGAGTTGACTGAAATATGAATCAAGGCTCACAAACAGATGATTGTATTTATCTAGGTAGGTCCGGCTTCCTAGTGTCCAGTCCACTAGACAAGGACTGCAACATTTGGATTTCTGTACCCATTCTTCTTGTGCTTCATAATTACTCAGAGCAGTTGTTGAAGAAATACAAAAGGTTCTTAGAATATTGAGTAAAAAATAAATAATTAAATGTAAAGTGTCAGTGTCAATAAATACCTGTCTCTAAAGAAGGTATTGCCACTCTGGAAAGGGACATACATATCAGTCTCTAGAACTTCAGCTTAAACATTCAGCAGCAGTTAAAAAGACAAATCTAAATTTTAGGAAAGTGAAACTAAAGACATAAACACAACACCAAGCTGGTTCTGAAACCATGTCTTGAGTACTTTATACAGCTCCAGTGATCCGGTTTCAAACTAGCCATAAGAAAACTAGAGACAGTAAAGACCAGGCAGAAGTACCAAAATTCCTGTAACATGAGAAAAAAAAATAGAATAAGCTAGCATTCAAGTGGCTAAGTTGAGGTGTAAGAACGTTACAATCCTGAAAGCCGTGAAGCTAATGAGTAAGTCATTCCCTAGTTCTGATAAGCACAAGACATGGCCTTGGTAGAGTTGCCAGTAAAATTAGCAGACAACTAAAGTGAAGAAAGGTTTTTTGTACCACATGAAATGATGCATTGTAATCACATGCCACAGAAGGCTAAATGTATAAATGGTTTCCGAAAGGCTCAGCACATCACTAAGGGACAGGGCTATCTCAACTGCAAAGCCTTACAGTCTACATAGAGAACCCTGCTCTAAAAAATTAAACAATTATAGCTTGGAAGGTATGCCAGACAAATTGAATCTATTTGTCTTACACTTTCTGATCTTTAAGTATGTGCCACTGACCACTCTTCAATGAAAACATGAAAAAAACCATCCACGGTCATGGCATAGAATAAAACATATCACAAATTACTGCAGAATGACTTAATTAGAGCAGTAAGGACAACTGTTATCAAAACTATGAACTTCAAATTTGTTTACCAGGTTTGAAAAAGTATTCCTATTTGTATAAACCTAATACTTTAGAATTTAAATTTCTTTTGTATGTGAGCAGGGAGGTAAATATAAGACTAGTATGCTAAGGTGACTTATCCAACCAAATATCTATCACATTTTTAGTTAGTATAGGAAATAGATAATTTTTTCATAATCAAATCAAAGCTGTAGAACAGAATATAAAACATAATCCATTGACTATAGAATGTAATGTGCTGTGTATGAATTTGAGGGCAGTTTCTTTTTGTTGCCTAGGTTTTAGCTTTTTTATTTTTCAGATTCAGTACTGTTTTGGCGTGTAGTTCTGAGCTTCATATTAGGGGATAGTAAGTGCTTCTCACAGAGTAGGTAGACAAAACAATTCCTTCTCTAGCTGGGGACCAAGGACAAATAATCCAAATCTCAGGCCCAAGAGCATAAACAACAGCAGAATGAAGAGAGAAAAACAAGGATGGGACTTCATAATCTAAAGCTATAATTGGACAATTAACTCCAATAAGATAATGGACCAGAACTTATAAAATGTGAGACCATGTGACTGGTCATCCATTGTGTGACCATTTTGGCTCATCTTGGGTTTAGCCCTGGCTGGGCTCTTGTACTGCCCAAGGTGTATCCATTGAGGCATTTAATAAATACCTACTTTATTCTTTAACTCCATCTGTTCTAGGTCAGCCTTCTCAAGGCATCACTATGACTGCACAGTATTCATTGCCATAGATTTATGAAAATAGGACTGGGGATGCTCTGAGTGTTCACACCTTTATATGAAAGCAGAGCAAATAATATCTGTGTTACTCTTTGCAAGTGTTTGCATACCAGTAATGAGTACCCTTCAGAGATATATTCCAGTGCCTTAGAGGTACTGAGTGTTTTCCTGGTGCCTAACCTAAACCTGCCTTGCCATAAAGTATTTTCATTGCTGCGTCTCTTATCTATAAGGCACAAGAAGAACAGTCTATTCTTTTCATCTCTATACTTCAACATAGTTGAACACCTATCACATCTCACCTTGGTTTCCTTTTTCTAGACTGAGCACTCCTGACACTTTCAATATCTTTGCTGTCCACTGTCTCAAAAGAAAACAAATATTGAAGCATTTAGAAGGGCACAAAAAGTCTCATTGTCAGAGGAAGAAGAAAAGCCCAGAGAAAAGATCAGATACAACTCTACATCTCTAAATCACAGAGACTGTCGTATTTGAGTACTTCCTCTGTGATAGGCAGTTCTGGGAGGCAACAGAGCTGCTCTTTCCCCCAGGAGAAACTCAGCAGTTAGGGTAAAAAATGTAGCGAAATGGGACTCATTGCTAAAGGTCCCTACTGCTTTGATTAAAACACTGGGGGCTGACAGGCTTTTGTCTGTGGTAACAATTACACAGTTACTCTCATCTATGAGATTTCAGCCACTTGAAATAGAAAAAAAAAAACAAACCCACAACAAAACAAACAAAAGCCAATGCTCATTTCTGGGTGCTGATTAATCATGATGAATGAGATACTAATAGAGGCTTGCTGTACCCTGCTACATGGGCAGACAGAAATTACTTCCTTTACTTACCCTCCACCCCACCCAAACCATCCAGCTTAAACTTGTTGCTTAAAACCCTTCCTCCACACATTCATTTGTGAAATGAAACTACACAAAGAAAATCTGTGTAAATCTCATATTTTCATACATTAACCTTGTTCCTGAAAGAGGGGCAGAGCAGTTTTACTCTAGGTGTTCAAGAATATTTTTGGTTTACATTCTCCAACTAGATTCTCCAGTATAGATGTCAGACACAGAGCAGCTGCGCAATGAGTGAGGTTTTCAACCCCCTCTATGCCCCTAAGATGTGGCTATATGAAAGACAGCTGTGAGGTTTTGGATTGGATACATATATACAACATATATACAGGTATAGGTATATGGATGTAGACAGATGGATAGATAGAAATGCATATAACACACATGGAATACACAACCTGTATATATATCATACATGAGGAAAAGAATTTGGACATTATTTGGTTTCATCTCCTTCTTAGGGTTTCAGGGATGGAGTAAAAAGCAAATGAAAGAATGGAAAAGTAGGGAAAACTGAAAGAGAAAAATGCTTGTCCCATTTCCTTTTAAAATATAACTATATGCATATGCAAATCTTATTAAGCTTGAATTTTTACATAAAACTATGTATTTCCTTAAAATATATCTATATGTAGATACAAGAAGTGTTACTAGATGCAAGCTCCCATTCCATCTTCCTGGGAAACTTACAGTTCTGATTGTTGACAGTGTATTAACATAAAGCCCAAAATAGACCTTGAGATCACCTTAGGTCATTTAAAAGGAAGCTGAACATAGGCCTTCAGAATGAAGAATACTGTTGGACAAACCTTGTTCAAACTAAAGGTTGCTCAAGTTACCTACTTCAGTCTTCAGAAAACAATCTCAGGAGTTCCTAGTAGATGTTAGTAGCTTTTTGGGAATAACATTGAATAAATTAGTAAGGAACTGTGAGACTGTTTAAGGAAAAAGTGGGGGCAGCCTTTTATCTTTAATAAAACTTTGATTATTTTAGGACACATTTGCTATCTTTTGGGTATATCCTTTTCATATTCTGTTGCTAAAAATCTAGACTACATCTAATGTAGTGAGGGATTTTTGGAGGTTTTTTTAAGGGCCTGTGCATCTTAAAGAGAAGAGGACATTTCCTAATTGACAATTGATTCTGAGTATAAACCAGCGGCAAATGAATGGGGAGCAGAGATACTCACAGGCTTTTTAAATCAGAAATCAGAGCAAACAGATCAGGAGAGTTTTGTTTGTTGTTTGTATTTTAGGAAAGCAGTGGATTTGATTTAGGAGGCTTTGACCTCAGCCTGTTATCTGAGCTGTTATTCTGGCAAGAATAGAAATTTTAAGGGATATCGCCTAGAACAGATCTCAGGGTGAAGAGAGAAGAGGGTGTGAGAAGATTTTTGCAGTTTGTCTATTTGTGTCTACCCTACTCAAGAGCTGAAAAATCATTGTCTGGATAGTTTACATAACAGCTGAATTATATAGGAGATGATTTTGAAATTTCCTGTTCAAGGGAAAAAAGATAAACAACCAAAGCAATAACCTTTTCTCCTTGGTTTGATTCTCTTGGCTTTCTCACCTTTGCACACATTGAGCATGTCTTTTTGTGCTTGATTTTTTTGCAGATTTTTATGAGAAGATTCACCCTAAATTATTTCCTCAGTGGTCTCTAGTAGTAAAAATGGTCCTAATAAAAATAGGTGTAAACCCTACACAGTGATGTTGATAACTGATTAACTGTTTCCATGCAAAGGCTGGCTTTCTGCTTATTCTTTGCCTCTCAGTTCTTCTGTGAGAAAACTAAATGATGCTGAGAGCAGTAAAATCACCTTAACCACAAGAGAAAACCCCTGTGTGTCCCAAGCTCACAGCACCCCTGTAAGAACAATCCCGTCTCTGGAGCTCAAGGCATCAAGGCTTGGTGAGATCCTTGCCACACTCATAAGTGGCTAGAAATCTTGTGGGAAGATAAGGCTAGATGGAAAATAGAAGGGAAATTTATGGAATAGTGAGCAACTCCAACAATAACAGAACAAGTTCCTTCTTTTCCTCTATCTTTCTCTATCCAATATGTGTTGTTTTGTGGGCAAAGTCATACTGTGAGAAAGCTAGGCCATAAGGATATTTAGAATGATTTTTCTGAAGCCTCTTTTGCTTACTCCTGAAATTCAGAAATCTTCTTCATAAGCTATCTTCTTGCTAAGGGAATCACACTTCTACCTCTGCAAAACTACATGACTAAAAAATTGAGATGTCATCAGTATTTCTTGCTCAGGGCAGGGACGTTTGTGGGGCCAAGCACTTGGTCTTCACCAATATTACATCTTCTAAGAGCTAGATTCATGCTATGTACAATTTTAGAGTGACCATCTTTGCTCTCAGCTAAGTAGGAAATGAGAGGTCTACATAAAATCTATGCATTCTCATGGTCAGTTTCACAAATACCATTGTAAAAAATACATCATAGAAAACGCTTTCAGTAGAATGGCTATTTCTTTGCTTCCACAGACCCATACATTGTATCACTAAAGAACTTGGTTGATTTTTTTCTTTCCAAATATTTCTAACTAGATCTATATAATGCTAACTGATGCTGCTTATATCTCTACACAGAAACAGACCAAATATGACTAAATATTTCTTGCTGCCAAACATTAAAAAGGATAAAATAAAATTCAAACCAAAATTATATAAAAAAAAAAATATTGTTGCAAAAGCAAATACTTATAATCAGGAAATGCAGTAATTGGAGCTCCTTAATAGTGGAGTGATGAAATAAGCTCCAGATAGAAAGCAAAAAAAAATTTTCTTACATGATAGTGACATCATATCATCACTAGTTGGCATGTAGGAGAAAATTTTTTCAGTTGAATAAAACATATTTTATACTTGTTTCTTATTATGAAAAAACAATAGAGGCACTGTGTTAGTATTGCCTTACCAAGTTCATAGTAACAGGAAGTTTTAATACTTATTTCTTTCAGATATCCTTGAAATGAAAATAAACAAAATGCAGACTATTAAATGCTATGTCAACTGAAGGTCTTTGAAAAAAAATTAATATAGAGAGGATAACAGATTACTTAAAAATTTCCTGATGGTTAAGTGCCAGCTGATTTTTGTGTACTAATTTCTGTAATTTTGTTCTACTTCCATGGGAAGAGATCTTTGGAAAGATAGCCCAGACTCTTAGATTTAGGAGGGATACAAGAGCAGTTTGAAATGTGAACAATTTTTGGAGTTAGATTTAATTGAGAGACTAAAACCTTTTTCATTTTTGCTTACTTTCTAGCTTAATGCCTATATCACTAACTTTTCTAGCTCCCAGTTGCTCAGTAAGAATTTTTTTAAGTGGTAATATTTTTTTGAGGTTTTTATATTTTTCTTCAGCAATACTTCAGGAAAATATGCTGATGAACTATTCTGCTACCAGAATGTCAATTTCAGAAAGCAAGAAGGAAATCCCTTTCCTCCTCTTTTATAAATTTTGCTGTATATCACATGTATATCACAACCCTTTTGCTTTCCGGGCAAATTGATGAAGTTTCATGCAGACTGGCCTGATTTATTGACAGCTGTAATTATGTCCTTTACAAAGAGGGCAGTGCTGGGAAACACCGCAGCTTCTGATCTGGAAGCTTCATGCATATTTCCTGTTCATTCCTACCTGTGATACTGTTATACATTCTTAGTATAAATTTCTAGTACAACAATAATGAATTTCTTAAATATTACATCCCAAGAAACTACTCTGAGCTATTCTTCCTAAATTCCAAGCATGAAAAATCAGCCATGCATACAAAAAATACAAAAATATTATTTCTTTGAGCTTGGAAAAGATCTTGTAAGGCAGATATGACACTGCCATTTATTTAATTTTTAATTGTGAAAAAAGTGACCTATTGCTATGAAGTTCACATTCATCTTGTTTAGATGATCTTTTTGTAAGGACAGAAAGATCATTTCTGGTTAATACTATCTAAGTTTCTCAGATATCTCATAGGATACAAAAAGGAGTTAAATTACTTACAAAAAGTAATGGTAATTAATAGAATTTAACTTCACACTATATTAAAATTTCTTTATATATTTTTCTTTATCCCTCCTTATAGCCACTATCTTTATATTTTCATTTGAGCCAGCCAAAATCTGTGCATTAGGTTTCAGTTCTCTTCTTATGAGAGCAAACTTTGCACATGGTGTTTTATCACATTCTTCCAAAACATACCACAGAAAAGTTTATAAGAAAATAAGTAAATAAAGAAATAAGGATGACAATAGCAAAAGTTGCAATTCATTTTTTAAAAAAGGGTCTCAGCATAACCAACATTTTATTAAATATTGCCTTCATTTGAATTCATAATGGAAGCAAGCATTTCTTGCTGTCTTCTATAATTAGCACAATCTAACCTGTAGATAAATATCTATTATCTAAGATTCTAAAACTTATAGTCAGTATGTCTCATTGTATAAAATTTTACAACGTAAAATATTGTAAAAACATTAAAAACTGCACAAAGTCAATGTCAACTACTGAAAAAAATTGAGAAATAATGCGAGAGCATGTCACCCCACTGTTGTCACCAGTTCACGAGTCTTTATAGTTTTTTCAATATGTTTAATACAATGTGATAATGTAAAACTGAAATGACTCAAAAGTGCTCTCTTGGGACTCATTCCAAGCCCTTTTGCTTTTTTCTTTTTCATCATCCAGTCTTTCTGAAGCCCCTGGGACAACCACTTTAAAACAATCTGTGGTGGTGTGATTTATATTTATATATCTAATGAAGCCTATTTTAAAATAATTATTCTGATTTAATTTAAATAACTCCCTACTGCTATCCTGCTAGAGATGGTCAAGGGAAATTGCTGTATATTTTACTATTAATTGTAAATCTGTGGTTAGTTCGAACACACAATAACATGTCTTGGCAAAAAATGACTGTTCTGCATCTATGCTTTTTTCTTGGTGTATTTTGTAATTTCTTCCAACCAGTGATAAATAAATAAATAAAATGTTTAAGTACAGTTCAAAAATATACAGGATTACATTTGCAAGTAATGGAAGCAAGAAACATTTGCAGTGTTAAAAAAGGATTGCAGAAGAAAACCATGCCAGGAAAAATATAACACCAGCAAGGGTTAGTTAGGCAAAGGAATGCAAAAATAATTACTCACAGAGATTAGAAAAAAAAATTTGGCTAGAGACAACCACAAAAATAGGAAAGAATAAAATTTAAACAGGTCCTTAACCAATTTTCTTGGCTTATGGCAGCTTAGCTGGCACAGTATCATGAGGTGGTTTTGACTACCCAGATACAGCTGGGTATTAGTACCTCCCCAGATACATACATATGAGTAAGAGCACTCCATGTTCCACAGGTGAGTCGCTGCTAGGAGGATAAAACATGAGTTCCATTAAGCATTATAAATGCTAGAAAAGACAATAGAATAATCCAGAAAAAGAAATTATTTTGACTGTGTGAAGGAAAGATATCACAGGATGTATCATAAAGCAGTGCTCCCTAGTCCATGCCAATGGATTTGCTGTTCTTTGGTTAACTATTGCTTTGCTGCTGCTTCAAAATAGCTATCAGAAGTTTGGCATTAAACAATCTAATAAATAAAGCAAAAGTTCTTGTTAGAAATTACAAACAGTTAGCACTAGGAATAGAAGTTTTGAAAACACTTGAATAATAGTATCTTCAGATAGTATTTGATCTTTAAGATTAAACCTTATTATTACTCAACTGAATGCCTGTAGTCTAAGGAATTATTACTTATAAGTGTCTTTACTAAAAAACTTCAATACTACAAGATAAATTTGGGAAGAAAATAGATCGGGAAGGTTTAGCTCTTCAAGTAAACCCTAATTAAAGCTTGTTAAATATATAGCATCAGAAGGGCTTTATTTCAGAAATAAAGGGCTCTGTGGATCCATCTTTTTCAATAGAAGAATTAAAGGCATGGGTATTTTATTAGTGTAATTTGGTTTACATACAATAATACATAAACATGTACTTCAATTAGATATCCTTGCTGCCCAATTTAAAAAAAAAAAAAAAAAAACAAAAAAAACCCCTTCCATTATTTCAGACATTTTTACTGTGTAATTGTTTTTACTGATCAATTTTGCACCTATGGGAAAGCAGGAGAAGGGCATGGCATTTATGAGCTTAAGGAGCAAATGTGAAGCCATCATGGGATGATATTATTTACAAAATGAAGTCCATGCAAAGGCTTTATCCACAAGATGTCGGAAATTACTGCAGTGGGCATATGCATGACCAATGGAAAATTCCACCAGAAACTTCTTCATACAGAATTCCAAGTGAAGCACTATGACAACCTGAAAAAGAATGTTGCACAATTTGCAGTAATGATAACATAGAGTGACCCTTATAATTAAAATCATCTTTGCTGCGCCAGACTCAGCTCAAAAAAAGGCTGTATAAACACTCATGTAGCTCTAGGATAAATGGGATTGTGAGCAGAGGAACATTTTTTTCATTGCTTTTACACTTACTCAGGTAAACCTGCTGTGGTCATCCAAAAGAAAATGCCTGACCGAGTTCAATCCATTGGCTCCCTCCTCAGATCTTCTTGCTTCAAATAGGTGGAGATGCCAAAGAGGGAATAGACATAGTTCTCAGTGAATAAAAATGGTGTTTGCTTTCTCCGGAATGGCAAACAAAGCAAGATGTATTGACAGCAGCAACAAATGTGTACAGAAATACTACAGATTTTGAAGTGGAAGGCAGATGGGTCAGCCAGCCATTTATACAGACATATTACCTTGACTTAATCTCTGCCTCACATATCTTTGCAACCTTCGTCCCAACAGCAGGGTGTTACTAACATGGCAGCTCACTGGTCTTGAGAGAAAGTTGGTCACCTCAGCAGTCTTTTCTGCTCAAATCCTGTAAAACCACTCCCAGAAGAAGTTTACTGCAGCGGCTAGTATAAAAGTGGTTTATGCCAAAACTCCTCTCCCAAGGGTATCAACACTAATCCAGCAACAAACAGTGAAACACTTCTTCTAAGACTCAATATTTGCTGAACAAAAACCACACCTGTTCAATACAATGGCAGTTTTCTTCATAGAGATTATACTGAAGAAAAGGGACAAGAGTAATACCTCAGGTCATTAATTCCTGTAACTACTTCTTCTTGAAATCTATTTTAAAGAAAAATACAGAGTTGTTAGAATGTAAGAATTTAAAGATCTACTTGACATAGGTCAAAAGTTAGAGTGATTTCAATTCAAGATCTTTTAAGACTTAATAGCCTCAGTAAATTTAGGGTCCTAGTAATTATTATTTTTAAGACAAACAAAGTTCAGCAGAACCAGAAATCAAAGACAAATATATAGCAATGGTATGAAACACTAGGAAACAACCTAGTGGGAGAGGGCATAAAATATGAATGATGATGCAATAATTGTATAAATTAATTTGAAAGATAAGTTAAATGTAAAATAAACTTACAACTGAAGAAACATCCTGTTTATAGTTAACCTTTGTTTTGTGTTGTTTGGAATACGATATAGAGCCCTGGGTACCACCATACCATGAAGATATTGTCAAATCAGAGGGAGTGTAGAAAACAGCAGCAAAATTGTTAGGAAAAAGAAACCTGACTTGTGAGAAAGATTGATTCATTGGGAAGCAAGTATTTAGAGTAATTAAGGGTCCAGCCAGCTCCTGCAGTGAAATCTATTTTTCAACCTCTTCAAAATTTAGATAGAAAAACTAGCCTTGTATGAAAATAAACAGAACTTCTCTGAAGGTCGCTAAAGTTTTTATTTTCTTTTTTCCCCAAACAGGAAAAAAATTTTGTGCACTACAGGTCAGCCATTTACATGAACATGACATTATAGCTATCAACTGCTGCCATATGTGATCATCTTAGTAACAATCAAGAACTTATTGAAGGCTTCCTAGGTCTGCTAGTGAAAATTTCTGTGTTTTCTTTGCTAATGTTTCCTGTTTTGAAGATTTACTGAGACTTCTTTTAGCAGCCTGAGCATACTCATGTTTTATTGTCAGACCTTGGTAAGAGAGAAAAAAAAGCTGGGGAAATGCCTTTTCCTTGTTTTAGGAAATTAGTTTTCACTGCAAAAGTCAGAAAATATTAAAAATTCAACTTCCTTACTTCCTTAGTAACGTGATGATCGTGTATCATAGTGGAAAAATGAATAGTAATGGTTTCTCCCTTGCTGGTTCTGCCATTTGGAGAAAGGAATCTCCAAGTTGTTCTAGTTATGCAAATGAGAGATGCATGAAAGAGAGTCACAGAAATAGCTATCTGAAGCTTAAATTTAAAAAACATGTGATGGGTCATGTCCACCTACTATTTTATGAGGAACTTGATAAAGGAACACTTAAGAGGGTTTGTGATCACCTGGTTCTTTAGTTCTTACCAAAACAAATCCTACCCCACAGTATCTAAAAAATTACTTGTTTAGATTGGTGGTAGTGGTTTTCTATTTTAAAAGTACTAGGTTTCAGAATGTCTGCTTCCAAAAGGATTTCTCCATTGACATAGCCTAATCATGTGTATTTAAATTCTTCCTAGACACACTATATACATTCCTTCTGACACGTCTGCAATATAGGTGGTAAATCAGAATTTTAAAACAAAGCCTCCTACTTACTGGCCTGTTGTATTCTGTATGTGCTGATGAAGAGACTTGTATCATCCATGCATGAGATGAAGACATGAAATGACATAGGTTTAATGGTGGCCTAAAGATGGGCTGAAGCACAAGGGTAAGAAAATTGAAGGTCTTCACTAACTTCCTTCACAATAGCTATCTGATTTCAAATCCAGTGATGATGCTGACCATGAAGTTGGTGGGAAAGATGTGCTTGCCAGGCTTATACAAGAACTGATGGTTTATAACTACCCTTGAGCCAGGCTTTTGCTCTGATGCTGTGTTGGCCAGAGGGCTCTTGCAAACACTCTTGAGGTAGTACAGTCATCAGGGGTCCCCATATTACCAATATGCAAAGACATTCATACAGTCTGCTTGAGGAGTACCTTTCAAGATTTGTAGTTACTTCATGATCTGTGCAAAGAATATATTAGTCTGACAAGTCTAGACCAGCTTACTGATCAATCTTCTTTAGACATGAAGCACCACATGTATCAGGCCATTCTGTCCTGACTTAATTAATTGGCAAAATTAAAGAATAAAACAAAAATTTTCCCTGCTTAAAAAAACAAATAAACAATCAAAAAAACTAGGTTATTCTAACTAGCCAAGATTTTCTTTGATTCTAGCATTGTTAGTGTTTCTAACACTCCAAAAACTTTGTGACTCAGCTCTCCCCTTCTTCCAAGATATATCCTACATACCTGCAACATTTTTTGCAACTTCTTCTTTTGTACTACATGAGTTTTGAAAGATGGATGTTCTTTCTCTATATATAGAGTAGGAAATGTAAGATAAATGGATAGGACTGAGTCACTGTATATGCTTTTCATTTCCAAGCTATGGTCTCCATTGATATTTATTTAATACTTCACAAGTGTTTGTTTACAGTTCATGCTGACTGGAAACTTGGGTGTCACATGGAGTAAGTTAAAACTATATTCCTCTCACTATCCTTCCATTTCTTCTGCATTGTATAATTTCCAAATTTTATTAAAAAGGTGACATCTATTCTCTAGTGTAATATCTACCATGATTATATATTGATGTTATTGAAAATAGAAACAAGGTTGCACTATGATGTTTTTCTATTTTTCTAAAGGGTACAAAACTCAAAATAAGCTCTGAAACTCCATCCACATTCTCACTGGTATGAAATTGCACTACTGTAAGGTAAAATAGCCACAGCCAAGTTTTGACTGCAAAGGACTTTTATTTATCCGTGATGTCAGACTAAACTGGCCAGTCAGACTTTTATGAAAATACAATAAAATACAGCCAATTCTTGAGCAGTCATACATTTTGCCAAAGCTTTAAGAATAATTTTAAGCTCTATATAACTGAATTTGAAAATGAAAATAATGATAGACTATTGAATAAGCCAGTGATTTAAACTTAAATTGTATTCTATGCTTAAAAACCACTATTCCCCAAAATATTTTTCCTATTTTTTTATCCATGCAATATTAGAGAGGGTTTCTTTGTAGTCATACACAAAAAAATGTTTCAACATTTCTTGATGTTTCACTCTTTTTTTTTTTTAACTGAATCCATGTTCTCTAAGCATTATCTGTTGCAATATGATATTTTCAGAAAATGCCTGCTAGAAAGTTTAGACATGGTAGTTCAACATTAAGCTTCTGGGGACATCCACGTTGTATTATGTTTGGCTTAGAATGAGCAACTCCTGCTAGATTCAGCAAAAATAAAGCACAATGACCTCTTCAGCTGGACACTTCAGCAGCTGGTCTATAACTTAAGGAGAGTTTTGCTTTACGCTTTTTAAACTGTTCTGGGGATTGAATAGACAACATATAAAAATATGACAGGAAGATGATGGATTATGGGTCATAAGTCTCATTTCAGCCATACAAATAAAACATCATGCTTGTGTGTTATGATAATACATTTAATGGACAGAAATTAACAGATGTTGATTGCATTCTAGTGTGCACAGCATACCAAAAATCACAGAGGAATGTTTAAAAGATTGTAAAGAGACCATGCCATTGGATGCCTGCAAAGCAGATTTAAAGTAGCAAAACCACAGGAAAGAGAATTTGGTAGTTGTCTGGCTTTGGTTTAATCATTCCTCTCTGCCAAATGCAGTCATTACAGTGTAACAACAATTGTATGCTTTTTCTGCCCCTTTCTAAGCAATATTTTATAGCTGTCAAAACATAAGGTTGTGGCAGACTCTTCTTAAAATAAAACTTCAAGACAAACTTAGGAAAAAAAGTATGAATAAAATTTTGTAGTTAAGTGTCATTCTGAATTCTATAAATTGTCCAATATAACATATAAAAGCACCGAGATCTAGCCTTGCTCAGTTACAAGTTGGAACAAGCTTTTACACATAATACATATATCCACACAAAGTGAAATGCAGCTTCATACAAGAACTACCTCTTTCTATATTCAGATGTAAAAGCTAGATTTACTTTGCTAAAAGAAAGACTTATGTGTATAGTATGTGTTGAGATCCACCTCAAACCATTTTCCAGTCAGGTAACATTTATTTTCATCAGCCTATGCATCTGTCAATTTTAGCATTCTATCAACCTTCAGTGACTTTCAAAATTCTTTGTTTCTATACGGGTCTATTTTCCAGTTCTGCAACATGATTTAAAACAAAAAACTTGGAAGCAACATAGTGACTGTCCATCTCCATTAATTCTTATACCTCTTTATAATGGTAGATCAGCATGAAGAGAGTTCCTCAAAGTATTAACTGTAAGAAGGCTACTAAACAGTAATTAACAGTAGAGACTTACTTTAGTTACCATTTTCCCTTTTCTTTCAAGCTTTTTGCTAAAAATATCTGAATCACGGCAAAACTCAAATAATCACTTTTGATCTATACATGTTATTTTCAGATGTCAATTTTAATCTTCTTCCAATGTCCCCAGTGAAAAAAAATTGGTGGAAAGCTGCAGGACATGATATTGTGGTATTGATATTTATCTGAGATGGCAGCCAAAAGTTATAGGAATAGGTGAGCATTTCAAGTCCCATTGTATTCTCTCAATACTTTGGGAATACCACAGATACTTTTTGTTCTGTTTTAGTTATTTCAAGTACCTTCAAGTTGTACCAATCTTCTGTAAAACTGGAAAGACTGCACCAATTTGTATTAAGATCTGAGCAGTGGCTATGGGACTTTGTGCATATTTTTTCATTTGCAGTATTATTTGTACTAGGATCACAATATTTTTCTAGTGTCTGCAAAATTACTGCCAGCATGGAGAGTCTTGGTGTTCATTTGCTTTTTCTGTACAGGTGCAGAAATTTATTCATAGAAACAAAGAGGAGCTATGTTTAAAACACACCAAGGGATGTGCAATAATGGATAGATCTGTGGAACACCTTGCTAAAGGAAATTGTGGATACTGAAGGTTTACAAGAGTCCAAGGACAGTCAATTAATCTCATGGAAGAAGCATGTTGAGGATTGCTAATAGAGAGAAGTCATATTCAGCTCAGGGTGGCTCCTGACCTGCAAGTGGTCAGGGGCTTGAAGTCTATTCAGATGAAACAGCATACCTTTTTTTTTTCCCTCTGTTTTTACTGTTGTGAAGACACAACGTTTTGGTCATTGATGTAACAAGAGCACTCCTTCAGATGGACTTGTAGTTTCATTTGGTACAGCCATTCTTTACACAATTCTCTGCTTTTCATTTGACAGAGACTATTTCCTCGGTGCCATACTCTGCATTGAAATTATCACCTCATGGGAGAAAACTTTTTAACTTCCCAGAAATTTGTCTTCATTGTGTTAACAAGTTAATGTGTATGATTTGCTGTTCTTTAGAGAATTTCCAAGCAGTGTAAGATCTTAGGAAAGGCACTGAAATGAGGTATATTCAGATTGATTCTTTGTGCCTCTACCCACAAAAACTTTTTCCAGATTTGTTGCTGATGCATCTGCTTTGAAGTAATTATTTCACAGAAGAAAAATGTTGTAAGATAAACATTGTAATATGCAAATAAAACCTGTCTGCAAATACAATTGTAAAATTTTAATGATCTATCAGTTTTAGGTATTTTGTACTATGCTATAAATAGTAATTTGAAATTTGTTAGCTTTTCATGCATATCTAAGATTAAAACTATTATATCTCTCTTTAAACCTTTTGGAATAATAAATAAAGGAAAAATCTATTAAATATCATAAGCATTCAAAATCTTCCCTAGATTTTAATTCTTATTTTGAGTCATTTTTATTGTGGTAGTCAGACCCAATGACATGCACTATGCTCTATCTTACAGTTGACAATACAGTGCCATCAAAATCATAATTGTTAAAAAAAGAGAAAGATTAAACATCTTACTCTACAAGTAATACATAATGTCATATACCTATTACTAAGAAGGCCCATCTTCTATGACCAAAGAGAATAACCTGATTTGAACTAGAAGAACTGAATAGAATTGTTAAACAATCCTTTGCATTTTAAGCAACATTTAATTAGAAACACACTTTAACCACCAAAATGATAAAAATCCAAGAGATTAAAATTTGAGTGTCAATTATCATAAAATTCATCATTGTAATTCTTATTAAAACTCAGTGTTTAGATAGGTAATGATTTTATAATATGGCAATTTGCATAAGGAGCCCTGAGATGGCTTATTATTTCGATCCTACACAATTACAATTCCAGCTCCATACATCAGAGCTCTTAGCAATGTAAAATCACTGTGCTAATTAATAAGCCATTTACTGACTGCAGCTAGTTATGGTGGTCCTGCAGCTGACCTTACGGAAGATGAGCCATCTCTGAAGTGCCTGTGTGTAACTACAAACATAATGATGTGCCAGGAGGGAATCATTAAAAATAATTTACACAAGCCTTCATTTACAAGATCTTTTGATAGCATGCTTCCCCGGTGTTTAGATCCACAGTGCAACCCCTACCATTTGGAAAGTGCCAAGCAGGAGAGTGAACGAGGATACCTAAGTGGTTAATTAAGAGCCATTCGGACGCCACAAGAGCCTCCTGAAAAATCCCTCTGATGTCTGCTGTGTCAAATGTCTCTCACAGGCAAAACCACAAGAGGTAGCTGCCATAGCAGGCTAATTATTGGGGACCAGGAGCAGCTGAGAGTGGCCTGTCACCGAGGCTTGCTGCGAGCACCCAAGCCCAGAACCAAGCAGAGCAGCTTCTATGTCGCTGGACTTAAGAGAAACAGTAGAATGAGGCACTGTGATAATCAGAGTTGATTGCATAAGCCATAAATTGTGCAGCTGTAGATGAAACTATTCGCTTGTGCCGTTTGATGCATTTTGTAACTTTTTGGACTTTACTGTTATTCCATCTCGAACATGTGTTTTTTCAATTCATGCTTTTCAAGACTTTCATTTTGAATATTTATAAGAAAACAATAACTTATAAAGGCCTTATAGGTCTGAACAAAGATTTCAAAACCGTCAAAGATAATTTTTATGACATAAAAATAATTTCAAGCTACATAATGAGAACCAAAGGAACCACATTCAACCACACTACAGCATGAGAGTACAACAGAAAATATGCACATGCACACAAAGCAGTCTTCTTATTTCAGTACAGTCAGAACAACTAACAAGACTAAAATAATATGCCTCCCTCACTGCCTCCCTCACAGCAGCTAGATATGAACATCTGAAAACATGCAGCTCATGATTTATTTCTCCTTCAGCCGAGTCCCTGCAAGGTGGAGGAAGAGAGCTGCTATCTTGTGTGACATTTTATTAGTTTAGTGGCATTCAATTGGTTTACTGACACACACAGGATTTTCCAAATCGGCATGGGGAAAGTGTCTTTTTCCCAGCTTGTCTGTCCGTTATGCAGCCAAGAGCAAGTGGATTGTAGTCTGAGCATGCAGACACTTTCCACATCCCTCTGATACCTTATAAGTCTATTTTCTGAGGTGTCTTTCACAAGTGTTATGTGAGAAAACACCATGAGCACATTGCTTGTGCGATCTTGGCTAGATTATTGCCTCATGGCTGAGTGCCAATACTGGACCTGGGAAGAATTAATTTAGTAAAGGTGGAGGCAGCAATATAGTTGCTTTGTGCCTGAGTTTATGTCTGTGCAGGTATTTGGGAGAGAGAAAGGAACTCACTCTGTGTTTGGCATCTTAACAATTTTACTGTGATTGGATTTATAAGTTTGTATGTGGGATTTTTTGAAACGCATCCCATTTTGGCAAACTTATTGTAGTAAGAAGAGAATTATTACCTTCTACATGGAAACTACCACCCTTCCACTGATGTTTTAATTTGAAATATATTAGACTTATATTGTCTCATTTTTAAAAGAGCTATGTAAATAAATTCCCTTAATATAGTAAATACCTTCCCATCCCTCCTATAACCACATCTCTTTGCAGGCGGAAAATTTTTCTAATAAAGCTACATTTCTCAAAGGCATAAAGGAGATGGCTTTCATTCTAAAACTTTCTTATCATTTTGCAGAAATGGATTGGATAGAATTCACCTCTCCTTTCTACAAATAAGATGAATTGTCCAAGGCAATAATTTGGCTTTCTTCTGTAATCAATGGAGACAGAGAGCTTCTAAAGGGAGGTGGGTTCAAGCCAGTCAAATTACACTTCTCTCATTAGACAAGACAAATCACTTTTACACCACAGAGAGGGAATCAGCAACCAGACCAGTCCCTTAATATTTTTTAAGTGGCGAAAATTCTACTTTTCTCTAGATTGTCTATATAGTCTGTAGAATTAGTGAGAATTGCAGCTGCACTCACCAGAGCAGAAGACCGAGACACAGAGGAAAAGCTGGAGGAACAGCGCCACAAATACAGCCTAGATCCTAATGATTTTCAGGCTTGACTGACTCTGTACTGCTCATAAGTAGATAGATAGTAGGGCAAAGCCTCAGCCTGTGGTTCCAGACTGCAGTCTTTCAAGGAAAGCAGAATCACACGGGGCTATGTGAGCTTTAAGAGTTACTGTCTTCTGCTGGGGACATGACAGTCCCTTCCCTCTGGGCCTTCACCACCAGAAGCAGCTTCATACAGTTTAAGCTCGCATTTCTTGTCTGTTTAACTAACCCAGGCATATGCAGTGCTCTTGCAGAACTTTGTTTGTATAGTTATTTTTCAACCTACTCCATTATTTGTGACTGGTGACATCATTGTTAATTTTACTGGCAACCAAAATGAGTGATGACAGTATGCCAACGACATCCCAAAGTAATATCAGCAGTCAAAATTTGACCATATTAGTGACTGGCTTATCACCAAGTTTGTACAACATTTGACTAATTCTGTACCATTGAAGTTACAATCTCTAATCAGCATACCCTATTGTTTGATCTAGGAGGCACAAATAATAGTGTACATTGTCAGGTGAACTATGTAGCCTGTAGATACCACTGAATAGTAAAAAAAATCAGTAAAGGAAACTATTTTGAATGCAAACTTGCAGTCTTTCAGTCATAAGAAAAATAGCATACCAACTGTGATTCAGTGATTTTTTTTCTGTATGTGCATTAATATGTATGTTTGCCCACAACTGTATGGAAAGTATCTTACACAGCTAGAAATTTATAGAGAATTTGGTAAATAACTGGTTGGGTTATCTCTGTGAGAGAAATACCTTTTTACAGATGCTGGTGTGGTTAAAAGCTAAATGCCCTGCTTTCCAAGTGACAACAATCAGCATATTTTTCAGCTAGGACAGTTAAATAGTGCCCAACTACTAATAAGAGAGATGAAAAATACAGTACATGACACTGTCATGACTCTTATAATAAATAGAATTTCTCATTCTTACTAACTGGTTTTAATACTTTTGAGTCTTTTTTCTTAATATATCTAATAGCAGATAGACAATGAAAAGAGGTGCAGATGCAAAGAGAAAAAAATTGGTTTATGGTGCAGCAAAGGACATTTTTTTGAGTGATAGCTCTAGTGGTGCTAGAAAAATGATGTAAAAAAGGTGAGACATTTCTGCTCTTTCAGTGTGAATTCCCCAAAATGGAGATTATTTCTACACTTGAATTTTCAGCCAGGCATCTTTTGAAAGGAAATGGGGAAATTCATGCTTCTACTTTAACAATATTGACTTTAGGATTTAAAAATTTGTCTTCTAAAGGCAAGTTCTTCTTGTCCTTTTCATAAATATAATCTCACTGAAGCCAGGATAGGTGCTCCTGTGAGTGAGGGAAATCCCATATGGGTTTAACTTTGCTCCAGCCCAGATGTTGCTCTTATTAAAGTCAGCATTAAAAACTCTTGTTACTCTGAATGATGCAAGATGAGACCAGTTGTGAAGTGTTGCTGAACCTTTCCCAATTCTGCTGGATTTCGACACATTGTAGATCAGGCCCTAAATTATCTAACTTCATCCTGCCCCCAAGTGTGAAGTCATTCCCTGAGGAAAATCTCCACTGAAATCACTAATATCTCTACTTGGGAAAGCATTGCAAGAGCAGATGCTACTGTTTGCCTTGAGGAATATCCAACATATTTGAGCAAACACAACATATAGTGAGATGGAAAGATAACAACAGAATAAAACAAATGTCTTTCTAAACTGCTTACTCTTTACTATGTTTGGGTTATCTTATTTAAGAGGAAGCATCATATTTCCTGAAGATCATCACCTGTCATTAAAAGAGAATCTGTGACTGCATACCTACCTGACTTTAGGGGAAAGGGATCACCTTTATGCATTGTTTTGTTCCATATGTGTACAATGAAGTAAAACTTAGTTCTCTTTTTTTATACCTTCCTCTTTTTCTTTTTTTCTAAAAGGAAACTCCATTCCATAAAGCCAATAGCTAATAAATGTTTAATACTTATCTGTTAAACAAATATTTTCAATTTTTATAAATATGACTTGACTGTGAAAAGCAACTTTTATTTTATTTTGTTTTGTTTTATTTTATTATTTTATTTTATTTTATTTTATTTTATTTTATTTTATTTTATTTTCATTCAATTCAGGATTTTTTTAATGCGATAAAAATTGAAGTTGCTACATTTAATACCATGTATTCATGCTTAACAAGCCCCAGGAATTTTACTGAGCAAATACTTTCAGCGCCACTAAATACTTCCTTGAGGAAAACCATAAAATATATTTTTAAAGCATTCTTGTATCCACTATATGAAATTTGTATAGACATCGAGTCAAAAGTCTCAGGCTAACTCCTTGTGTATTCAATAAGAATCTTTCTTGGACTTGACTGAGCTTGATCCAGCCCATGAGTAACAGAGAGACAAAATGTGGTGTTTTTCAGTCTGTTGATATACAGGTATTTTCCAGAGACAGATATTTTCCAGACATCTTAATGGTAAAGTATGTTTTCAACCTCTCTAATTCAGCTGAAACCCAGCAGTACTCTGCTCTAAATATATACAATCAAGTAAAAGTGATTTAAATAAATAAGTACTAATATGAGTGGTATGTGTCTGAAGCTTTTGTATGAAATATGCCTGATAGGAAAGAAAATATTTTCTCCTGTTTTTCCCCTTTAAATTTCATAAATACATAAGGAGTAATTGAAAAAATAAAAAACAGAAGAATTATATTAATCATCTGAAATGCTTAATTACGTAAATATATTCTTGGGTAGTTTTATGATTTCACCATAGGCATTTTCAACACATAAATCACTTCCACAAAGAATAAGGAAGTATGAAAATATATTCTTTCTCTGCTTAGAATTTTTTAATCACACTGAGGATCTTTGAACAATTAAAACTTCAACTAAAGTCTACAGAAGTCAAGCAAAAATTTTTTCCAAGAGGTTTGCATCCAGGCCTGTATAGTAGTAATCAACATCTTATTCGATCTTGCAGAATTTGAGTTTTTCAGCAACACAAATGGAAAGGTAAGTGAAAGTATTTTTATGAAATTGAATGGTAAAACAATTTATTTGTGAAAGTATGATACAATCTTATAATTAACAGTGCAGGAGGGGTCAGTAAGCAGAAGAATCCCTTGGAGAATATAGTTTTTAGGATGACAGTTGGTGAATTGCTTCTTATCAGTATGTTCTGATTACACTTCCTTCTCTTTTCCATATGCTGTATTGGTAACTAGTATTTTGAATAAAAGGCAAACTGTTTCTAGTTCTACTCTCTTACCCCTGTGAGAACTGATTTCTTATTTCTTTCTTTATTGTCATCACTGGGAGAAAATACTCTGGGTTTTTTTCCACCTTTCCTTTTCAATCTCTTATTCTAGTTGTCAGGGGTGTATATTGCTCTTAGTTCTCCTCTTACAAGGCACAAAGTCATATCAGTAGTATTAAATGCATCATATAACATAAATACTACCATATAACATGCAATCACCAAATTTCTATGGGCATGGTAGCTGTTCGGCAGTAGACTAAAAAAATATGCTGAAATTAAAATATCTTGGTTTAAAATGGAATGACAATGTGGAGATTAAATGTGTTTGCATATGAAAACATTCTAAACATAGATATATGCAGTTTTAGGAATTATGCAAACTCCCTGTTCCACGGGAGAAATGGCAAAGTGCAGAAGAAACTCAGTTTTCACCCATTGTCATGCATCCTCTGTAGCTACTGGCAGCCTTCTTCTCTCAGGCATGTCCAGATCTCAAAGTTTCAAGATGGTGCCAGGTCCTCCTTTTCCCAAATTACTCTGGTCTCTAAAGGGTAGAGGATGAGTGAAAAAGATCTGATTTTTCATTGTCTTTTTCTTATACTTGGTGGCTAAAACCAGCTCTCACTGCTGATGACGCTTGCAAGTCTGCTCCTCTTGAAGAGTCCCCACATGTTCATAACATTCCCAGTGATAGGTTGGTTATGATGAAGTTATTTCCTTATTCTTATAATTAACTTTCCCTTATGCTACAGGGTTAACTTAAGGTTGTGCATATTGATTTTAACCCTAACACTTAACACTAAGCTAAACTAAAGCTAAGTGTTTAGCTAAAGCTAAAGCTAAACTTATGTTAGCTTAAGCTAAACTAAGCTAAACTTATGTTAAATGCTACAGAAAGAAAAAAAGAGTTCCCTGGGGAAATAATATTTCCCTATGTGGTACAATTTGGTATTTAGTCATGCTTCTGTCTCCTTATCTCTGTGCTTAAACCACCTAACATCCAGTGAAGGTACTATACCTTATGGAATAAACACTTCCATATATAGAAAAGGAAGTCTCAGATTAGCGGTGAGATCTTTGTTGTATTTCTCTCTTGTACTGGCTCTGAAGCAGAAGAGGTGCTTGCAGACAGACAGACCACCATGCTGTAGAGAATCAGGGCCTATCTTTTCATCCAAGGTCATTTTTTGTGTGGAAGCTTGTTGGTTTTGCAGAGATGTTTTAGACATATGTGTTACTGTGGGAATGGCATGACTCTAGCCAGTAGAAATCAATAGACCTTTCTCTAGTCTG